>NC_036866.1:1122157-1140162 GCF_002910315.2 Salvelinus sp. IW2-2015 | reverse complement strand
CAGACAGAGAGACAGACAGAGAGAGACAGAGACAAACAGAGAGAGGAGAGAGAGACAGAGAGCGACGGAGAGACAGAGAGGAGACAGAGAGAGAGACAGAAGAGAGAGAGACGAGAGAGAGACAAGAGAGAGAGACAGAGAGAGAGACAGAGAGAGAGACAGAGAAGAGAGAGACAGAGAGAGACGAGAGAGAACAGAGAGACGAGAGAGAGACCAGGGAGAGAGACAGAGAGAGAGACAGAGAGAGAGACAGAGAGAGATTCATGTGTGTGTTCTCTCTGGGCAGGCTCCAAATGAACTGGAACATGCTACAGACGTGTGTGTGTGGTGTGTGTGTGTGTGTGGTGTGTGTGTGTGTGTGTGTGTGTGTGTGTGTGTGTGTGTGTTGTGTGTGTGTGTGTGGTGTGTTGTGTGTGTGTGTGTGTGTGTGTGTGTGTGTGTGTGTGTGTGCTGTGTGTGTTGTCTGTGTGTGTGTGTGTGTGTGTGTGTGTTGTTGTGTTGACAGTGCGTTGACAGTGCATTGACAGTGCATATCAACATTTTTAAATAATGAACAGCGGATCCCATTGTGACCAAGGTCTCTTTTTTTAAGTGAGCCCTACACACCATCATATAAAATCACTATAAATACGATTCCAACGCAATAAAACCATACAATATTCAAAGCATTTTAAGAAAAGTAGCTGACAAAACACGATTATGAAAAAGAAACACATTCCTCGGTAAAACAGTCATAGTTAATGTGTTATCTATTACTGCACACCATTGTGGTATTTCAAAGTGGATGAGTCTCTCAGTCAGTCTGACTGGCACGTTATTCTATACACAGTGCACTGCTTTCTTTTATGGGCCCTGGTCAAAAGTAGTGCACTACTTTCTTTTATGGGCCCTGGTCAAAAGTAGTGTACTACTTTCTTTTATGGGCCCTGGTCAAAAGTAGTGTACTACTTTCTTTTATGGGCCCTGGTCAAAAGTAGTGCACTACTTTCTTTTATGGGCCCTGGTCAAAAGTAGTGCACTACTTTCTTTTATGGGCCCTGGTCAAAAGAAGTGCACTARGTAGGAAATAGGTGCTATTTGGGACACAGTCAGTCAGTATTACATTGTGCTGCAGTGTTTTCCAAAAGCCATTAAACTAAAACTAGAAACTTGTCAGCATACAAATTGTTAAACATCTTACTCCTAGAAAGGAAATGGTTTATTTCCCTACATTTCCTATTGAAATACAGTTTAAAGGCCCAGTGCAGTCAAAATCTGGATTTTCATGTGTTTTATATGTATTTCTACACTACGAGATTGGAATAATACTGTGAAATTGATGATAACTGTCACACCCTGATCTGTTTCACCTGTCCTCGTTATTGTCTCCACACCCTCCAGGTGTCGCTGATTTTCCCCAGTGTATTTATCCCTGTGTTTCCTGTCTCTCTGTGCCAGTTCGTCTTGTATGTTTAGTCAAGTCAACCAGCGTGGTTTTTCCCCCGTATTCCTTTTCTATTCTCTTTTGCTAGTCTTCCCGGTTTTGACCCATGCCTGACTCTGGACTACTTTCCCGACCTGCCTGATCATCCTGCCTGTCCTGACCTTGAATCTGCCTMCCTTTCGGTACCTATTGTACTCTGAACTGGTTTTGACCTTTTGCCTGTACACACCCATTCTCTTACCTACCCCTTTTTGAATGAATTAACATTGTAAGACTCCAGCCATCTGCCTCCTGTGTCTGCATCTGGGTCTCGCCTTGTGCCTTGATTTTTATTTTATTTTTATTTWWTTTTACCGTTATTTTACCAGGTAAGTTGACTGAGAACACGTTCTCATTTGCAGCAACGACCTGGGGAATAGTTACAGGGGAGAGGAGGGGGATGAATGAGCCAATTGTAAACTGATAGATAGATAGATACCTTGATAGATACCCTTGATAGATAATACCKTTTTAGTGTGAGAGCTGTTTGAAACGACCGTCTGAAATGTCAGCCTGTCTTGGTGGGATGGAGTTTTGGCCCGCCTGGTGACATCACCTGGCAGTAAATTAGTTAATAGACCAATAAGAAAGAAAGTTACAAACTTCTCTGCCAGTAACAGCTAGTTTACAGTTTTCTCCTCCCCACTCAGACCACTCCCAGACAGTCATAGCAAAATTCTTGAGTGAGAAATTGCTCTTTGTTAAGAAGCTATTTGTTTATTTTTGACCATTTTAATTGAAAAGAATCACAGTGAGAGGTACTTAATTGTTACCCAGGAATGATTGAAAACAAGTTTTTCCTCCACACATCATAAACTACAGTTACATCTCTAGGATGATTCATGTACTGATATAGGAGTATGATGGGGGAAAGCACCTTTACATGTGAAATGGCATCTCCGCTGTAGCCTTGATTATACATGTAATCAGCGTTATGCAGAAGGGTTTAGAAGGGCCATTGTCAAGGGTGCTCTGTGTATTTATCCCAATGTGGATGCCTGTTCTTAAGTAGGTACAATGGCTCAGACAAGTGGGTGGATGCCTATGAATATAAAACCAATCAACAAAGGTAATGGGAATTATTTTACACCCCCTCAAAAATGCAAAGGAGCACGACTGGGTGGGTAGTTGTCATTTCCGCCTGGTTATCGAAAAATGCCACCAAGAGACACCCACACAGAGCCATTTCAAACCACCCCACTCTGCTCATGCTGCACTCTCAGAAGCATTGTCATTCCCTCACCTTTGTTCCTTATCATCCGGAGACACACACTGACGGATCCAGGAGGCACAGGGACCCTGTCACGCCATCAGGCCTGCAGACGTCACCGTGACCAAATTACACTGTCCTGTGTGTCACTGCAAGGCACCGTGGGAGTGATTTATGTCCCATGGGTGGGTGGGGGTGCACCTTGCTGGATATGTCTGTAGTCCCTGTCCCGAGGGGGGGCGAGGACTTCTGTCAGTCATCTGATGATTTATCGGTTTGCAGTTCAATAGAAGGTTGGCAAGACTTATCACGGAGCTCTGATTTCAGCATCTCCATTGTACCACGTTCAAAACAGAGGTAGTGTACAGCGTCTAAACAGTCCAGCCCCAGAAAGCAATTCCATCGTGCAACAATAGGTCCCGTGTGACTCCGTTGGTAGAGCATAGCACCTGCATCACCAAGGGTTGTGGGTTTGATTCCCACGGGGGGGGGGGGTCAATATGGGAATAAAAGTTGTAAATAGCTCTGGATAAGAGTGTCTGCTAAATAACTGTAATATAAGTTATATTAATCTTCAGTGGACAACTCAGTTTCCTTTGACTTCAACCTCCTGACCAATTGAGAGTCGAAGGGGGCTTTGCAGTTAAAGCAGTGGCTTCGCTATCATTTATTCTCGCTCATCCCAGATTGGCGGCCATTTAAAGGTTAATTGCGGAAGCTAATTGCTCTCTCTCTCTCTCCATTTAACTAACCAGGGCCCTTTCCTAAGACAACGTCATCGGTTGGCCCGAAGCCAAATTCCCCTCTGGTTACCTTGGCGATAGCATTTCACTTCAGAAGGGCATGGGAAATGACTGTGCAGTTTGTCCACAGGCAATTAATTTTTTATACCTTTATTTAACTAGGCAAGTCAGTTAAGAACAAATTCTTATTTTCAATGATGGCCTAGGAACAGTGGGTTAACTGCCTTGTTCAGGGGGCAGAACGACAGATGTTCACCTTGTCAGCTCGGGGATTCAATCTTGCAACCTTTTGGTTACTAGTCCAACGCTCTAACCACTAGGCTACCTGCCGCCCCATTGTGGCAGCTAATTGCTCTCTCTCTCTCCCTTTAACTAARGAGGGCCCTAAGATCACGTCATCGGGTTGGCCGAATCGAATTTCCCCTCTGGCTACCTTGGCGACAGCGTTGTTTAAGTCYTGACTTAAACAAACAGCATCCATTTAAATGATAGATCCTAATTGACTTGCTCAGTAAATTAAGTCAAATCAAATTCTAATCAATATTTCTGACATGRGCATAATYCAACAGGTGTTGACCTTACAGTGAAATGCTTACTGACAAGTTCTTTCCTAATGATGCAGAGTTAAATAAGGAAAAAATGTAAAAACATGAGAAATGAAACACACAGGAARGAAGCTATATACATGGAGTACCAGTAGCGTATCAATGTGAAAGGAGATGTGGTGATTGAGGCAGATATGTACATGAAGGCAGGGTAAAGTGACTAGGCATCAGGATAGATAAAAATAAGGTATTTCAGGTAGATATGTACATGAAGGCAGGGTAAAGTGACTAGGAATCAGGATAGATAATAATAAGGTATTTGAGGCAGATATGTACATGATGGCAGGGTGAAGTGACTAGGCATCAGGATAGATAATAATAAGGTATTTCAGGTAGATATGTACATGATGGCAGGGTAAGGTGACCAGGCATCAGATTGATAATAATAAGGTATTTCAGGTAGATATGTACATGAAGGCAGGTTAAAGTGAATAGCGTATCAGGATAGATAATAAGGTATTAGAGGTAGATACAGTTGAAGTCAGAAGTTTACAAACACTTAGGTTGGAGTCATTAAATATCGTTTTTCAACCACTCTACAAATTTCTTGTAAATAAACTATAGTTTTGGCAAGTTGGTTAGGACATCTACTTTGTGCATGACACAAGTCATTTTTCCAACAATTGTTTACAGACAGATTATTTCACTTATAAATTCACTGTATCACAATTACAGTGGGTCAGAAGTTTACATACACTAGGATACTGTGCATTTAAACAGCTTGGAAATTCCAGTAAATTATGTCATGGCTTTAGAAGCTCTGAAGAGGCTAATTGACACAATTTGAGTCAATTGGAGGTGTACCGTGGTGTATTTCAAGCCCTATTCAAATCAGTGCCTCTTTGCTTGACATCATGGAAATTTAAAAGAATATCAGCCAAGACCTCAGAAAGAAAATTGTAGACCCTCCACAAGTCTGGTTCATCCTTGGGAGCAATTTCCAAATGCCTGAAGGTACCACGTTCATCTGTCCAAACAATACTACGCAATATAAACACCAATGGGAACACGCAGCCATCAATCGCTCAGGAAGGAGATGCCTTTCTGTCTCCTAGAGATTAATGTCCTTGGGTGCAAAGTGCAAATCAATCCCAGAACAACAGCAAAGGACCTTGTGAAGATGCTGGAGGAAACGGGTACAAAAGTATCTATATCCACAGTAACAAGTCCTATATCGACATAACCTGAAAGGACGCTCAGCAAGGAAGAAAGCCACTGCTCCAAAACCGCCATAAAAAAGCCAGACTACGGTTTGCAACTGCACATGGGGACAAAGATCCTACTTTTTGGAGAAATGTCCTCTGGTCTGAAGAAACAAAACTAGAACTGTTTGGCCATAATGACCATCGTTATGTTTGGAGGAAAAAGGGGGAGGCTTACAAGCCGAAGAACACCATCCCAACCGTGAAGCACATGGGTAGCAGCATCATGTTGTGGGGGTGCTTTGCTGCAGGAGGGACTAGTGCAATTCACAAAATTGATGGCATCATGAGGCTGAAATTATGTGGATATATTGAAGCAACATCTCAAGACATCAGTCAGGAAGTTAAAGCTTGGTCGCACATGGCTCTTCCAAATGGACAATGACCCCAAGCATACTTCCAAAGTTGTAGAAAAATGGCTTAAGGGACAAGAAAGTCAAGGTATTGGAGTGGTCATRACAAAGCCCTGACCTCAATCATATAGAACATTTGTGGGCAGAACTGAAAAAGCAAGTGCGAGCAAGCAGGCCTACAAACCCGACTCAGTTACACCAGCTCTGTCAGGAGGAATGGGACAAAATTCACCCAATTTATTGTGAGAAGCTTGTGGAAGGCTACCCAAAACGTTTGACCCAAGTTAAACCATTTAAAGGCAATACTACCAAATACTAATTGAGTGTATGTAAACTTCTGACCCACTGGGCATGTGATGAAAGAAATAAAAGCTGAAATAAATCATTCTCTCTACTATTATTCTGACATTTCACATTCTTAAAATAAATTGGTGATCCTAAGTGACCTAAAACAGGGAATTTTTACTTGGATTATATGTCAGGAATTGTGAAAAACTGAGTTTAAATGTATCTGGCTAAGGTGTATGTAAACATCCGACTTCAACTATATGTACACCACCGTTCAAAAGTTTGGGGTCATCTAGAAATGTCCTTGTTTTTTTAAATGAAAAGCACATTTTTTGTCCATTAAAATAACGTAAAATCGATCAGAAATACAATGTAGACATTGGCAATGTTGTAAATTACTATTGTAGCTGGAAACGGCTGATTTTGAATAGAATATCTACATAGGCGTACAGAGGCCCATTATCAGCAACCATCACTCCTGTGTTCCAATGGCACGTTGTGTTAGCTAATCCAAGTTTATAATTTTAAAAGGCTAATTGATTATTAGAAAACCCTTTTGCAATTATGTTTGCACASCTGAAAACTGTTGTCCTGATTAAAGAAGCAATTAAACTGGTCTTCTTTAGACTTGTTGAGTATCTGGAGYATCAGCATTTGTTGGTTCGATTACAGGCTCAAAATGGCCAGTAACAAAGTCCTTTCTTCTGAAACTCYTCAGTCTATTCTTGTTCTGAGAAATGAAGGCTATTCCATGTGAYAAATTACCAAGAAACTGAAGATCTCCTACACMGCTGTGTACTACTCCTTTRACAGAACAGCGCAAACTAGCTCTAAACAAATTAGAAAGAGGAGTATGAGGCCCCGGTGCACAACTGAGCAAGAGMACAAGTACACTAGGGTGTCTAGTTTGAGAAACATGCCTCACAAGTCCTCAACTGGCAGCTTCATTAAATAGTACCCTCAAAACACCAGTCTCAACGTCAACAGTGAAGAGGCGAAACCCGGGATAGCTGGACTTCCTAGGCAGAGTTCCTCTGTCCCGTGCCTGTGTTCTTTTGCCAATCTTAATCGTTTTTTTTTATTGTCCAGTGCTGACATACGGCTTTTTCTTTGCAACTCTACATGGGTCCTATATGTGGTCCTATATGGGGACCTATATGGGGACCTATATGGGTCCTATATGTGGTCCTATATGGAGTCCTAAATGGGGTCCTAAATGGGGTCCTATATGGGTCCTATATTGGGTACTATATGGGGTACTATATGGGGTACTATATGGGGTCTATATGGGGTCCTATATGGGGTCTAAAATGGGGTCCTATATTGAGTCCTATATGGGGTCCTATGTTGAGTCCTATATGGAGTCCTATATGGCGTCCTAAATGGAGTACTAAATGGGGTCCTATATGGGGTCCTATATGGGGTCCTATATGGAGTCCTATATGGAGTCCTATATGGGGTCCTAAATGGGGTCCTAAATGGGGTCCTATATGGGGTACTATTGGGGTCCTATATGGGGTCCTATATGGGTCCTATATGGGGTCCTATATGGGGTCCTATATGGGGTACTAAATGGGGTCCTATATGGGGTCCTAAATGGGGTCCTAATGGGGTCACTATATGGGGTACTATTTGGGGTATTATATTGGGGTACTATATGGGGTACTATATGGGGTCCTATAGGGGTACCTTATGGAGTCCTATATGGGGTCCTATATGGGGTACTATATGGGGTCCTATATGGGGTCCTATATGAGGTCTATATGGGGTCCTATATGGGGTCTATATGGGGTCCTAAATGGGGTCCTATATGGAGTCCTATATGGGGTCCTATATGGGGTACTATATGGGGTCCTATATGGGGTCCTATATGAGGTACTATTGGGTCCTATATGGGGTCCTAAATGGGGTCCTATATGGAGTCCTATAGGGGTCCTATATGTTTGTTCTATGTGGGGTCTATATTGGGTCCTATATGGGGTCCTATATGGGGTACTATATGGGGTCCTATATGGGGTCCTATATGGGGTCCTATATGGGGTCCTATATGGGGTCCTATATGGAGTCCTATATGGGGTCCTATATGTTTGTTCTATATTGAGTCCTATATGGAGTCCTATATAGGGTCCTATATGGAGTCCTATATGGGGTCCTATATGTGGTCCTATATGGGTCCTATATGTTTGTTCTATATGGAGTCCTATTGGGGTCCTATATGGGGTCCTATATGGGGTCCTATATTTTTGTTCTATATGGAGTCCTATATGGGGTCCTATATGGGGTCCTATATGGGGTCCTATATGGGGTCCTATATTTTTGTTCTATATGGAGTCCTATATGTGGTCCTAAATGGGGTCCTATATGGGGTCCTATATGGGGTCCTATGGGGGTCTATATGGGGTCCTATATAGGGGTCCTATATGGAGTCCTATATGGGGTCCTATATGGGTCCTATATGGGGTCCTATATTTTTGTTCTATATGGAGTCCTATATGTGGTCCTATATGGGGTCCTATATGGAGTCCTATATGGGGTCCTATATGGGGTCCTATATGTTTGTTCTATATGGAGTCCTATATGGGGTCCTATTTGGGGTCCTATATGGAGTCCTATATGGGGTACTATATGGGGTCTATATGGGGTCCTATATGGGGTCCTATATGGGGTCCTAAATGGGGTCCTATATTGGGTCCTAAATGGGGTCCTATATTGAGTCCTATATGGGTCCTATATGTTTGTTCTATATGGAGTCCTATATGGGGTCCTATTTGGGGTCCTATATGGGGTCCTATATGGAGTCCTATATGGGGTACTATATGGGGTCCTATATCGGGTATCCTATTTGGGGTCCTATATGGGGTCCTATATGGGTCCTATTTGGGGTCCTATATGTTTGTTCTATATGGAGTCCTATATGGGGTCCTATATGGGGTCCTAAATGGGGTCCTATATTGGGTCCTAATGGGGTCCTATATTGAGTCCTATATGGGGTCCTATATGTTTGTTCTATATGGGTCCTATATGGGGTCCTATATGGGGTCTAAATGGGTCCTATATTGAGTCCTATATGGGGTCCTATATGTTTGTTCTATATGGAGTCCTATATGGGGTCCTATATGGGGTCCTAAATGGGGTCCTATATTGGGTCCTAATGGGTCCTATATTGAGTCCTATATGGGGTCCTATATGGGGTCCTAAATGGGGTCCTATATTGGGTCCTAAATGGGGTCCTATATTGAGTCCTATATGGGGTCCTATATGGGGTCCTATATGGGGTCCTATATGTTTGTTCTATATGGGGTCTATATGGGGTCCTATATTGAGTCCTATATGGGGTCCTATATGGGGTCCTATATGTTTGTTCTATATGGGGTTCTATATGGGGTCCTATATGGGGTCCTAAATGGGTCCTATATTGGGTCCTATATGGGGTCCTATATGTTTGTTCTATATGGAGTCCTATATGGGGTCCTATATGGTGTCCTATATGGTTGTCCTATATGGGGTCCTATATTGAGTCCTATATGGGGTCCTATATGGGGTCCTATATTGGGTCCTATATGTTTGTTCTATATGGAGTCCTATTGGGGTCCTATATGGGGTCCTATATGGTGTCCTATATGGGGTCCTATATGGGGTCCTATATGGGGTCTCTATGGGGTCCTATATGGGTCCTATATGTTTGTTCTATATGGAGTCCTATATGGGGTCCTATATGGAGTCCTATATGGAGTCCTATATGGGGTCCTATATGTTTGTTCTATATGGAGTCCTATATGTGGTCCTATATGGGGTCCTAAATGGGTCCTATATTGGGTCCTAAATGGGGTCCTATATTGAGTCTTATATGGGGTCCTATATGGGTCCTATATGGAGTCCTATATGGGGTACTATATGGGGTACTATATGGGGTCCTATATGGGGTCCTATATGGGGTCCTATATGGGGTCCTATATGGGGTCCTAAATGGGGTCCTAAATGGGGTCCTATATGGGGTCCTATATGGGGTCCTATATGGGGTACTATATGGGGTATATTATGGGGTCCTATATCTGGGGTCCCATAATGGGATGGCCTATATGGGTCCTATATGGCCTATATGGGGTCGCTATATGGGGTCCTATATGGGGTCCTATATTGGGTCCTATATGGGGTCCTATATGGGGACCTATATGGGGACCTTTCGCCTCCAGTTCCTATAGGCTCCAGGGTTGAGACTCAAACAGCGTTGTACACTGCCACCTTGGTGTGGGTCTTGTCGTTTTCATTTTCACAGACACACACACACCTTGGCTGTTGATATAAACTCAGTAAAAAAAMAAATGTCCCTTTTTCAAAGATCTTTCAAAGAGAATTGGTAAAAATCCAAATAACTTCACAGATCTTCATTGTATAAAGGGTTTAAATACTGTTTCCCATGCTTGTTCAATGAACCATAAACAATTCATGAACATGCACCTGTGGAACGGTTGTTAAGACACTAACAGCTTACAGATGGTAGGCAATTAAAGTCACAGCTATGAAAACTTAGGACACTAAAGAGGCCTTTCTACTCTAAAAAACACCAAAAGAAAGATGCCCAGGGTCCATGCTCATCTGCGTGAACGTGCCTTAGGCATGCTGCAAGGGGGCATGAGGACTGCAGATGTGGCCAGGMRAATACATTGCAATGTCCGTACTGTGAGACGCCTAAGACAGCGCTATAGGGAGACAGGACGGACAGCTGATCGTCCTCGAAGTGGCAGACCACGTGGAACAACACCTGCACAGGATCGGTACATCCGAACATCACACCTGTGGGACAGGTACAGGATGGCAACAACAACTGCCCGAGTTACACCAGGAACGCACAATCCCTCCATCAGTGCTCAGACTGTCTGCAATAGGCTGAGAGAGGCTGGACTAAGGGCTTGTAGGCCTGTTGTAAGGCAGATCCTCACCAGACATCACCGGCAACAACGTCGTCTATAGGCACAAACCCACCGTTGCTGAACCAGACAGGACTGAAAAAGTCCTCTTCACTGACGAGTTACAGTTTTGTCTCACAATGGGTGATGGTCGGATTCACGTTTATCGTCAAAGGAATGAGCGTTACACCGAGGCCTGTACTCTGGAGTGGGATCGATTTGGAGGTGGAGGTTCCATCATGGTCTGGGGCGGTGTGTCACAGCATCATCGGACTGAGCCCTTTGTCATTGCAGGCAATCTCAACCCTGTGCATTACAGGGAAGACATCCTCCTCCCTCATGTGGTACTCTTCTTGAAGGCTCATCCTGACATGACCCTCCAGCATGACAATGCCACCAGCCATACTGCTCGTTCTGTGCGTGATTTCCTGCAAGACAGGAATGTCAGTGTTCTGCCATGGCCAGCGAAGAGCTTGGATCTCAATCCCATTGAGCACCTCTTGGACCTGTTGAATCGGAGGGTGAGGGCTAGGGCCATTACCCACAGAAATGTCTGGGAACTTGCAGGTGCCTTGAAGAGTGGGGTAACATCTCACAGCAAGAACTGGCAAATCTGGTGCAGTCCATGAGGAGGAGATGCACTGTAGTACTTAATGCAGCTGGTGGGCACACCAGATACTGACTGTTACTTTTGATTTTGAACTTTGTTCAGGGACACATTATTCAATTTCTGTTCAGATGTCAGATGTCTGTGGAACTMGTTCATACATATATTTACACATGTTAAGTTTGCTGAAAATAAACGCAGTTGACAGTGGGAGGATGTTTCTGTTTTCTCTTTTTTCTGAGTTTAGTTATAGTTATTTACCTGAATTGTCCTAGAGGAACCAACTCCTCTTTCCTGCAGTCAAATGACCTAGCYGCCTCATGGATGTTATATTTTTCAGAATTTAATCGTTAATAAACATTATTTAAAGAAACCCACCAAAAATCCAGAGGTTATATGTCAAACGGTTTTGTTATATATCAGTCTTCTGTGATGTATATAAAGGGTAATATTGGGATGCATACTCAAAATGTAARACATTTCAACTCTATCTCTGACATGGTACAGATGTCTTATTTATTTAAGCCCATAACCATGTGTGTGAGGTGTATACTTTTGTTTCAAAGTATATTTGTTTAAGACTACCAAGAAACACTCTGTGGTGACCCAGATTTAGCCCAATGCAGTAAAATGAAAGGTGACAGGCAAAGGTCTCCACAAAAAACCATATCAGATAATAATAATGCACCTTTAAACTTCATTAAATAATGTCTAAGACTAAATCTCAGCTGTCATTTCTACTTTTGGGTGAAAATGTAATTTTCTGGCCACAGAATGCAAGGATGACGTCATTTGAGGGCAAACAGAGAGTAACAATGGCTCACTGCAAGGAACACAAATGATACTGACATAATGTGAGAAGACACTTGTATATCTGGGAAATAAACATGCCCTCAGAAAGTATTCACACCCCTTTGACTTTTTCCAAATTGTGTTGTGCTACAGTCTGTACTTAAAATGGATTAAACTGAGATGTTGTGTCACTGGCCTACACACAATAGCCCATAATGTCACAGGAGACTTTTGTTTAGAGAAATGTTAACTAGTTAATTGCAAATGAAGAGCTGACATGTCTTGATTCAATAAGTATCTAATTTGTTAAGGCAAGGCTAAATAAATCCTAGATTAAAATTGTTGCTTAATAACAAGTCAGATAATAAGTTGCATGGATTCACTCTGTTGTGCAATCATAGTGGCTAAGATAATTTTTTGAATGACTACCTCATCTCTGTACCCCACACATACAATAATCTGTACGGTCCCGCAGTCAAGTAGTGAATTTCAAACACAGATTCAACCACAAATACAAGGGAAGGAGGGCACCTATTGGTAGATTTGTACATTTAAAAAAAGCAGACATTGAATATCCCTTTGAGCATGGTGAAGTTATTAATTACACTTTGGATGGTGAATCAATACACCCAGTCACTACGAAGATACAGGCGTCCTTCCTAACTCAGTTGCCGGAGAGGAACGAAACCGATCGTGGATTTCACTAATGGCTGTGATAGGAGAAAACTGAGGATGGATCAACAACATTGTAGTTACTCCACAATACAAACCTGTGTGGACGAGTGAAATAAGGAAGCTTGAATAAAAATATTCCAAATTATGTATCTTGTTTGCAGTACGGCACTACAGTAATACTGCAAAGCAATATGTTTGGGGCAAATCCAACACAACAGATCACTAAGTACCACTCTTCATATTTTCAAGCACGGTGGTGGCTGCATCAAAGGAGGTTGGAGGCACCTTAATTGGGGAGGACGGGCTCGTGGTAATGGCTGGAGCGGAATTTGTAGAATGTTATCAAATACATCAAAACATGGTTTCCATAGTTTCCATTAGCTCTGTTCCGGCCATTATTATGAGCCGTCCTCCGCTCAGCAGCCTCCACTCAGCTGCATAATGTTAAAACCAAATCAAATGTTATTTGTCACATGCGCAGAATAAAACAGGTGTAGAAGTTACAGTGAAATGCTTACTTACAATCCCTTAATTAACCAACAATGCAGTTTTAAGAAAATAGAAAAAAAAGTAACAAATAATGAAAGAGCAGCAGTAAATAACAATAGCTATATACAGGAGGTACCGGTACAGAGTCAATGTGCGGGGATACCGGTGTCGAGGTATAGTGTAGAGTTGTTAAAGTGACTATGCATTGATAATAACAGAGAGTAGCAGCAGCGCAGAGGAGAGGGGGGGGGGCAATGTAAATAGTCTGGGTAGCCATTTGATTCATTGTTCAGCAGTCTTATGGCTTGGGGGTAGAAGCTGTTTAGAAGCCTCTTGGACCTAGACTTGGCGCTCCGGTACCGCTTGCCATGCGGTAGCAGAGAGAACAGTCTATGACTAGGATGGCTGTAGTCTTTTACAATTTTTAGGGCCTTCCTCTGATAACGCCTGGTGTAGAGGTCCTGGATGGCAGGAAGCTTGGCCCCGGTGATGTACTGGGCCGTACGCACTACTCTCTATAGTGCCTTGCGGTCGGAGGCCGAGCAGTTGCCATACCAGGCAGTGATGCAACCCGTCAGGATGCTCTCGATGGTGCAGCTTTAAAGTCTCCTGAGGGGGAATAGGTTTAGTCGTGCCCTCTTCACGACTGTCTTGGTGTGCTTGGACCATGTTAGTTTGTTGGTGATGTGGACGCCAAGGAACTTGAAGCTCTCAACCTGCTCCACTACAGCCCTGTCGATGAGAATGGGGGCGTGCTCGGTCGTTCTTTACCTGTAGTCCACAATAATCTCCTTTGTCTTGATCACGTTGAGGGAGAGGTTGTTGTCCTTTTACCACATAGTCAGGTCTCTGACCTCCTCCCTATAGGCTGTCTCATTGTTGTCTGTGATCAGGCCTACCACTGTTGTGTCATCGGCAAACTTAATGATGATGTTGGAGTCGTGTCTGCACGTGCCGTCATGAGTGAACAGGGAGTACAGGAGAGGACTGAGCAAGCACCCCTGAGGGGCTCCAGTGTTGAGGATCAGCGTGGCGGATGTGTTGTTACCTTCCCTTACCACCTGGGGGTGTGCCGTCAGGAAGTCCAGGATCCAGTTACAGAGGGAGGTGTATAGTCCCAGGGTCRTTAGCTTAGTGATGAGCTTTGAGGGCACTATGGTGTTGAACACTGAGCTGTAGTCAATGACTAGCATTCTCACATAGGTGTTCCTTTTGTCCAGATGTGAAAGGGCAGTGTGGAGTGCAATAGAGATTGCATCATCTGTGGATCTGTTGGGGCGGTATGCAATTTGGAGTGGGTCTAGGGTTTCTGGGATAATGGTGTTGATGTGAGCCATGTCCAGACTTTCAAAGCATTTCATGGCTACAGACGTGAGTGCTATGGGTCAGTAGTCATTTAGGCAGGTTACCTTAGTGTTCTTGGGCACAGGGACAATAGTGGTCTGCTTGAAACATGTTGGTTTTACAGACAGGAAGAGGCTGAAAATGTCAGTGAAGACACTTGCCAATTGGTCAGCGCATGCTCGGAGTGCACGTCCTGGTAATCCGTCTGGCCCTGCGGCCTTGTGAATGTTGACCTGTTTAAAGGTCTTACATCGGCTGCGGAGAGAGTGATGACACATTCATCCGAAACAGCTGGTGCTCTCATGGATGTTAAAGTGTTACTTGCCTCGATGCGAGCATAGAAGTTATTTAGCTCATCTGGTAGGCTTATGTCACTGGGCAGCTCTCGGCTGTGCTTCCCTTTGTAGTCTGTAATAGTTTGCAAGCCCTGCCACATCCGACGAGCATCGGAGCTGGTGTAGTACGATTCGATCTTAGTCCTGTATTGACACTTTGCCTGTTTGATGGTTCATAGGAGGGCACATCGGGATTTCTTATAAGCTTCCGGGATAGAGTTCCGCTCCTTGAAAGTGGCAGCTCTACCCTTTAGCTCAGTGTGAATGTTGCCTGTAATCCATGGCCTCTGGTTGGGTTATGTACGTACAGTCATTGTGGGGATGACGTCATCAATGCACTTATTGATGAAGCCAATGACTGATGTGGTGTACTCCTCAATGCCATCGGAAGAATCCCGGAACATATTCCAGTCTGTGCTAGCAAAACATTCCTGTAGTTTAGCATCTGCTTCATCTGACCACTTTTTTTAATAGACCGAGTCACTGGTCCTTCCTGTTTACATTTTTTCTTGTATGCAGGAATCAGGTAGATAGAATTATGGTTAGATTTGCCAAATGGAGGACGAGGGAGAGCTTTGTATGCTTCTCTGTGTGTGGAGTAAAGGTGATCTGGAGTGTTTTCCCTCTGTTTGCACATTTAACATGCTGATAGAAATTAGGTAAAACTGATTTAGGTTTCCCTATGGATCGAACGCTTTTTTTCAATTTTCGCATAAAATGACATACCCAAATCTAACTGCCTGTAGCTCAGGACCTGAAGCAAGGATATGCATATTCTTAATACCATTTGAAAGGAAACACTTTGAAGTTTGTGGAAATGTGAAGTTAATGTTGGAGAATATAACAAATTAGATCTGGTAAAAGATAATACAAAGAAAAACTTTTTTTTTTATTGTAACATCATCTTTGAAATGCAAGAGAAAGGCCATAATGTATTATTCCAGCCCAGGCGCAATTTAGATTTTGTCCACTAGATGGCAGCAGTGTATGTGCAAGGTTTTAGACTGATTGAACCATTGCATATCTGTTCAAAATGTTGTATCAAGACTGCCCAAATGTGCCAAATTGGTTTATTAATACATTTTGAAGTTCATAATTGTGCACTCTACTCAAACAATATCATGGTATTCTTTCACTGTAATAGCTACTGTAAATTGGACAGTGCAGTTAGATTAACAATAATTTAAGCTTTCTGTCCATCTATCTCCTGGGATTTTTTTTTTTGTTACTTACAACCTCATGCTAATCACACTAGCCTACGTTAGCTCAACCGTCCTGCAGGGGGGACACCAATCCCAGAGAGTTTAAAGACTCTGGCCACTAGGAGCGCCGCCTCTGGATGAGCGTTTTCCCGTTTGCTTACGGTGGTATACAGCTCATTGAGTGCGGTTTTAGTGCCAGCATCGGTCTGTGGTGGTATGTAGACAGCT
The DNA here is from genome assembly GCF_002910315.2 of Salvelinus sp. IW2-2015. Taxonomy (NCBI): domain Eukaryota; kingdom Metazoa; phylum Chordata; class Actinopteri; order Salmoniformes; family Salmonidae; genus Salvelinus; species Salvelinus sp. IW2-2015. The sequence goes on along the minus strand of NC_036866.1, from coordinate 1,123,720 downwards.
AAGACAAATACAGATGAAAACTCTCTAGGTAGATATTGTGGTCTACAGTTTATCATGAGATACTCTACCTCAGGTGAGCAAAACCTCGAGACTTCCTTAGATATTGTGCACCAACTGTTGTTTACAAATATGTATAGGTCCCCGACCCGTTTCCTACCAGAGATTCTATCCTGCCGATAGAGTGTAAAACCCGCCAGCTGTATGTTATTTATGTCGTCGTTCAACCACGACTCGGTGAAACATAAGATATTACCGTTTTTAATGTCCCGTTGGAAGGATATACGTTCTTTCAGTTCGTCCCATTTATTTTCCAGCAATTGAACGTTAGCTAACAGTACGGATGGCAAAGGCAGATTAGCCACTCYTCGCCTGATCCTCACATGGCACCCCGATCTCTTTCCGCAAAATCTCTGTTTCTTTCTCCAGCAAATGACGGGGATGAGGACCTGTTCGGGTGTTTGGAGTATATCCTTCCCGTCCGACTCATTAAAGAAAAATTATTCGTCCAATCTGAGGTGAGTAATCGTTGTTCTGATGTCCAGAAGCTCTTTTCGGTCATAAGAGACGGTAGCAGCAGCATTATGTTCAAAATAAGTTACAAACAATGCGGAAAAAACTAACAAAATAGCATGGTTAGTTAAGAGCCAATAAAACAATGGCATCTTTTATCTTTATTTTATTTGTATTTTTATGCTTGTCATCAGCAACGACTAGGGAGTTATTTACCATAAAAAGAGACATATTAGAGCTAAGCACAGGCAAAATCTTAGAGGAAAACCTGGTTCAGTCTGCTTTCCAAAAGATACTGGGTGATAAACTCACCTTTCAGCAAGACTATAACCAAAAACACAAGGCTAAATCTACACTGGAGTTGCTTACCAAGATAACATGGAGTATGTTAACTTGCACAATAATAATTGAATATAAAACGGACTATGGTAGGAGGCAGATCATGCAATGTTCATGTAAACACCCTAATCGGCGTAAGGTCAAAATCGAAGTAAGGATATTCCAATTAAAACACCTGGTTTTCTGATCATTCCAGTTATTAGGACATGTAAACAACTTAATTGGCATTCCAGCGGAGTATTTGAATTGCACATGTGTTAGCACGAGTCGAGCGAGCGAGCCTCCCTCTTTAGCGCGACTTAAGGGAGTATGGTCTGAATTTATGTCTCTGAGAAGTAGTTTTCAAATACAAATTTTAAATTTCCGAACTCAGAATCAAATATGCTTCCCAAAAATAAACATAACATGAACGTTTATGTTGATTGGCGTCTTTCTGCATTTATCAGAGTGCCAACAGGTAGCCTGATTTCCGATTTGTCCATGTAAACAGGGTTATTAGGAAAATCGTTCTTCTTGCAAAGCATGCAAACGTTTCAATCAAACTTCAGCAGAATCTACTGTAACCCAGGTGAGAGAGGTTAGAATCATTTAGAATCCCGTTTATGACAATGATTAAGAAGTTGAGCCCTGATGGACTTTCTGCCCAGGAATGAGCTTATCCACTAACAATACCCACCACATCATTCATTCAGATGACCGACCGCAGCTTCTCCC
>NC_036866.1:1110671-1122132 GCF_002910315.2 Salvelinus sp. IW2-2015 | reverse complement strand
CCAATACACCCAGTCACTACCGAAGCTAACAGGCGTCCTTCCTACTCAGTTGCCGAGAGGAACGAAACCGATCGTGGATTTCCACTAATGGCTGTGACGTAGGAGAAAAGACTGAGATGGCTCTAACAACCTTTGTAAAGTTACTCCACAATACAAACCTGTGGTGTGGACGGAGTTGAAATAAGGAAGATTTTAAAAAATGTATTCCAAATTATGTATCTTGGTTTGCAGTACGGCACTACAGTAATACTGCAAGCAATCATGTTTTGGGCAAATCCAACACAACAGATTCACTACGTACCACCTCTTCAGTATTTTCAAGGCACGGTGTGGCTGCATCAAAGGAGGTTGCGAGGCACCTTTGAATTGGGAGGACGTGGCTCGTCGGTAATGGCTGGAGCGGAATTTGTAGGAATGTTATCAACATACATCAAAACATGGTTTCCATAGTTTCCATTAGCTCTGTTCCGGCCATGTATATGGCAAGCCGGTCCTCCGGCTCAGCAGCCTTCCACTCGCTGCATAATGTTAACAACCAAATCAAATTGTTATTGTCAATGCGCAGAATAAAACAGGTAGAAGTTACAGTGAAATGCGTTACTTACCATCCCTTAATTAACCAGACAAAAGCACCTCCCCCGAGGAGCCAAGAACCGTAACGTGTAACGGCGTGAGCGACAAGCTCCCGCCCGAACCCCCCGTGTGCGGCCCGCAGCGGGTGCAGTTTTAAGAAAAGTGAGAAAAAAAAAGTAACAGAATAATGAAGAGAGCAGCGACTAAATAATCAATAGCTATTACAGGAGTGTACCGGGTACAAGTCAATGCTGCGGGGGATTACCGGTGTCGAGGTCTAGGTGTAGAGTTGTTAATAGTGGACTATGCTTTGATAATACAGAGAGTAGCAGCAGCGCAGAGGAGGAGGGGGGGGGCAATGTACAATGAGTCTGGGGTAGCCATTATGATTCATTGTTCAAGCAGTCTTATGGCCTTGGCAGAGTTTTTCTTTAGACGGCATTTCTGTTTTTTGCCTTTGGCTTTTTGGTTTTTGTTTGTTTTCCGCGCTGATTCGTTTTTGTTCTTTATTTTGCCGCGCGGCGGCCGCGTCACGGCGGCCCAATCATTGTTGTGCGGGGCTATTCGGACCCACGACCCCACTAGCCTGCCTGCGTTATGGCGTCGGGCCGCCGTCTGAGCCCAATGCCGGCTGACCGCGGAGGCCGCTCGTCCCGGGCCCGGCGCGGGCGGCCGCGAGGCTCGCTGCTGTGGGGCTGCGGCCAGGTCCTTGTCAGAACCTCTTATCTGGTACTTGCGGCATTTCTTATGTTTCTGGATGATCGTATATCCGCGTACTTGTTCAATACTCTTAGAAGCTGTTTAGGAGCTCTTGGGACCTGAGACTTGGCGCTCCGGTACCGCTTTGCCATGCGGTAGCAGAGAGGAACAGTCCTATGGACTAGGATGCTGTAGTCTTTTACAATTCTAGGGCCTTGCCTCTGATAAGCCTGGTGTAGAGGTCCTGGCATGGCAGGAGCTTGGCCCCGGTGATGTACTGGGCCGTACGGCACGACTCTCTATATGCCTTGCGGTCGGGAGGCCGAGCAGTTGCCTACCAGGCAGTGATGCAACCGGTCAGGATGTCTCTCGATGGGCAGCTAAGTCTCCTGAGGGGGAATGGTTTAGTTGCGTGCCCTCTTTACGGGACTGTCTTGTGGTGTTGGACCATGTTAGTTTGTTGGTGATGTGGAACCGTCAAGGAAACTTGAAGCTCTCAACCTGCTGCCACTACAGCCATGTCGATGAGTTGGGGGGCGGTGCTCGTCGTTCTTTACCTGTAGGTCCAACAATAATCCTCCTTTGTCTTGATCAGCGTTGGAGGGAGAGGTATGTTGTCCTTTTACACATGTCAGGTCTCTGACCTCCTCCCTTAGGCGTGTCTGCATTGTTGTTGTGATCAGGCCTCCCACTGTTGTGTCATCGGCAAACTAATGGATGAGGTTGGGTCGTGTGCTGACGTTGCCGTCCATGAGTTGACAGGGGAGTACAGAGAGGGACTGGCAAGCACCCTGAGGGGGCTCCATGTGAGGTCAGCGTGGCGGATGTGTTGTTACCTTCCCTTACACCTGGCGGGTGTGCCGTAGGAGTCCAGGCTCCAGTTACAGAGGAGGTGTTAGTCCAGCGGTCTTTAGCTTAGTGAGGAGCTTTGGGGCACTGGTTTGAACCTGAGCTTAGTCAATGACTTAGGCATTCTCACATAGGTGTTCCTTTTGTCAGATGTAAGGCGATGTGGAGGCAATAGCGATGATTCATCATCTGTGATCTTTGGGGCCGGTATGCAATTTGGAGTGGTTCTAGGTCTGGATAATCGGTTTGATGTGAGCCTGTCCAGACTTTCAAAGCATTTCTATGGCTACAGACGTGATGCTATGGGTCATAGTTCATTTAGGCAGGTACTTAGTGTTCTTGGGACGGAGACTACTAGTTGGTCTGCTTGAACATGTTGGTTTACAAGACAGGAGAGGCTGAAAATGTCAGTGAAGACACTTGCCAATTGGTCAGCGCCATGCTCGGAGTGCACGTCCTGGTAATCCGTCTGCCCTGCGGCCTTGTGAATGTTGACCTGTTTAAAGGTCTTACATCGGCTGCGGAGAGAGTGATGACACATTCATCCGAAACAGCTGGTGCTCTCATGGATGTTAAAGTGTGACTTGCTCGCTCGTGCGAGCATAGAAGTATTTAGCTCATCTGTAGGCTTTTGTCACTGGGCAGCTCTCGGCTGTGCTTCCCTTTGTAGTCTGTATAGTTTGCAAGCCCTGCCACATCCGACGAGCATCGGAGCTGGTTAGTACGATTCGATCTTAGTCTGTATTGACACTTTGCCTGTTTGATGGTTCATAGGAGGCACATCGGGATTTCTTATAAGCTTCCGGGATAGAGTCCGCTCCTTGAAAGTGGGCTCTACCTTTTAGCTCAGTGTGAATGTTGCCTGTAATCCATGGCCTCTTGTTGGGTTATGTACGTACAGTCATTGTGGGGATGACGTCATCAATGCACTTATGTATGAAGCCAATGACGATGTGGTGTACTCCTCAATGCCATCGGAAGAATCCCGGAACATATTCCAGTCTGTGCTAGCAAAACATTCCTGTAGTTTGCATCTGCTTCATCTGACCACTTTTTTAATAGACCGAGTCACTGGTCCTTCCTGTTTACATTTTTCTTGTATGCAGGAATCAGTGATAAGATTATGGTTAGATGCCTTACAATGGAGGACAGAGGGGAGCTTTGTATGTTTCCTTGTGTGTGAGGTAAGCGTGATCTGTGAGAGTTTTCCCTCTGTTTGCACAATTTAACATGCTGATAGGAATTGGACTGATTTAGGTTCTCCTATGGTACGAACGCTTTTTTTTCAATTTCGCATATGATCATACCCAAATCCTAACTGCCTGTAGTCGAGACTGAAGCAAGGATATGCTATTCTTGATACCATTACGATACTTGAAGGAAAGTGATGTGAATGTATGTGGAAGTAATAACAAATTTCTTGGTAAAGAGATATACAAGAAAAATCTTTTTTTTATTGTAACATCACTTTGAATGCAAGGAAGAGAAGGCATAATGTTATTATCCAGCCCAGGCGCAATTTAGATTTGTCACTAGATCGGCAACAGTATGTGCAAGGTTTAGACTGATTGACCATTGGACTATCTGTTCAAATGTTGTATCAAGACTGCCCAAATGTGCCATTGGTTATTCATCATTTTGGAGTCATTGTCACTCTACTCAAACAATATCTGGTTCTTTCACTGTAAAGCTACTGTGTAAATTGGACAGTGCAGTTAGATTAACAATAATTTAAGCTTTCTGTCCTCTATCTCCTGGATTTTTTTTTTTGTTACTTACAACCTCATGCTAATCACACTAGCCTACGTTAGCTCAACCGTCCTGCAGGGGGGACCCAATCCCAGAGAGGTTTAAAGACTCTGGCCACTATGGAGCGCCGCCTCTGGATGAGCGTTTTCCCGTGCTTACGGTGTAACAGCTCATTGAGTGCGGTTTTAGTGCCAGAATCGGTCTGTGGTGGTATGTAGACAGCTAAGACAAATACAGATGAAAACTCTCTAGGTGATATTGTGGTCTACAGTTTATCATGAGATACTCTACCTCAGGTGAGCAAAACTCGAGACTTCCTTAGATATTGTGCACAACTGTTGTTTAAATATGTATAGGTCCCCGACCCGTTTCCTACCAAGTATCTATCCTTGCCGATAGAGTGTAAAACCGCGCAGCTGTATGTTATTTATGTGCGTCGTCAACCACGACTCGGTGAACAATAGATATTACCGTTTTTAATGTCCCGTTGGAAGGAGATATGCGTTCTTTCAGTCTGTCCCATTTTTATCTCTATCCTTATGTCCAAGTTGCTGAGACGCTTAAGTGTGTGTGTGGAGAAGAGTACCTTCACGTAAGTGTTGACGAGAGGTTTAATAGGCAATGTAGCCATGGTCGTCGCTCCTGATTCCGTTCATCACTGGCTGCTTCGCTCGGGATTGTCCTCTTTCCGGCAAAATCTTCCTGTCTCATGCTTTCTCGCTAGATGAATTCCTAGGAGACTGCGGACGACCTGGTGGATTCTGAGCGGCTGATTTTGGGGTGGATCATCCTTCCTCCAGTACGGTAACTCATTTAATATAGGGTATGGACTATTCACATTTATATGTTCGCTCATTCAATCTGTGGTGTGTAATCTGTTTTTCTATGTAGTCGTCTCCTGAACGTCTTTTACGGTCTAAGACGGTCGGGTGTTCTGATGCAGTCTGTTTGTGATTATCGTGTCAACATCTTGCTGTTGTTCTTTACATAAATCAATGCGAGCGATTACATTCACAAATCAGACTGAATCAGAAGTTAATAAGACTGCTCGGCCTTTTAAGGTTATCTATTCGAGATGCGATATAAACAATGGTTCAGCTCCGCTGTTATCTTTATTTTATTAGTTATTGTTTAGTGCTCTGCTCTCAATCGTAGAACGATCATAGTTGGAGCACTGTATTTCCATAAGGTGAAACCAGCAGTGAACATAGTCAGAGCTATCCTAAGCACTAAAGGTAGCTCGACAATCATAGTGCTACTAGACAGGATTGGAAACAAATAGGTTAGCAGTGTGCTTTCCAATCAATAGACAATTACTGTCGGTTGTGGATTTAACACAGAAACATGTTCCCATGTCAGCCATGGGTCTGTCTAAGAGCTAAATACGACTAGCTCTCATAACGACTCATGTGCTGAAATCGTCTGCACTGCGGTTTGGGTTAGCATTGGATAACATGGCGTAGTATTTGCTCGTGCCACGTTAATATATTGAATTGAACATCTACCTTAGGAAACGTGACTATAGTTGCTCGTAGGTAGCCCTTGCACATGAGCTACATCTGACTAAGCATGATGTGCATAGTAATGCACCACCACTATAGTGTTTCATCTCCCTGCGTGTGTAGAGAGTCTAAAATACGAAAGTGGACATATTCCAATGGTAACACACTGGTTTTAATGCTGACCTCGTGATTGCTCCGTTGTAAAATTCCATAAAATGCCAGTTAATGTGAGCAGATTGAGCATGTCGTCCTTTATGCGAGATCAACTGTTATCATCGCTCAGTTCAGTGACTGCAGTACATATGTCTTATCATGTCGGACCGCTTTGATCAACATATTGCGAGCTATCGTAGTGTGCCAGTATTCATAATAGCCGTGTTGACAAATTGTTTATATTCCATTTTTAGTAGAAATCAAAAATCGCTGCTGACACCCGCAAATTTGCCAAACTCAGCCGGTGTCGATGAAGTATAAAGGAGAGTACAGACACTAGGACAGTACAGCAGCACGGAAGTGGCAGGACAGGAAGTAGGCAGACACAGGAAGGCAGACACAGGAAGTGCCAGCTAGCCGGTAGTAGGCACGTTTCATCGAGTCAGGTATCCAGGCGCTATGCAAGCACACAGCGGCGAAGTATGGCTTAGTGAATTCATAGGCGAGTGAGTGCAGCAGCAGACAGCCAATGACTGGCCTTCACACCACACAGGTGTGGTATAGGCACGGAGGCGTCCGCAGCAATCGAGGAGTAGCAGGACACAGAGTGTGACGAGGCACGGGTATGATCGCTCCCCTCATTGCTACGCGCCAGCCGCAGTACAGCCTAGAGACACCAGATCGCGCTACGGCTGCTGCGACAGTCCACGCTATGACAGGGAGTCAATGCCGATGACTCGTGTGAGGCGTGAGCCTTCACGACTCGGTAATCTACTGAGACAGCACCACCACGTGTGGGTTTGTAGCTATTCCAATCAAATTTGTAAACCGTAGATTTAGTCCGCGACACGCTCCGCTGAATGATTCATGCAACGACTACTCTCGTCTTTTTCCGCCATCAAAATGGCAAGCAGCGGTAAGGTTCCGTTTTTGTGTATGTCAGTACAAGCCGTCTCAAATCCCTGATTGGGCGCTCTCTCTGGCTTTATGCCGTGCGCCTTTGAGATTGTTCGCCGCAGGAGATAACGCATTTGCGGCCCTCTTGATCGGTTTTGCTGCCGGCGATCTGCTGTTGGGATCCCATTGTAGACTTCAGTTGTGGTGTTACGTTTAGGGTGAAGGGTTCGGTTTCCTTTTTGTCCGTGCCGTTGCGTGTGCCTGGGAACGGATTACGTATCCCGCATTGGAGCTGTTTTCGCTGAGATTTTGTCGGGGCATCGATCTCCTCAGTGCACGGGAGAGGTCCTCCTCCCTTGTAACCAGGTAAGGTCCTTATTGCATGGCTGTGCTCGCACAGAGCCGTCGTTACCTCGCTGATTTGTTCGACGCTCTCTGCAACGGCGGTATTGCCTTTACCAGGGTGGTGTCGATTGAGCTTGGTCGGCATTATTCATCAATTAGTGGTGATCCCGGTGCTGGGTCATGCCTGGTCTGCTGGCGGCACAGTGACATCCTTAGGTTTACTGGATGTAAGTTGAGCGCTTCTTCAGATCTCATGGGCCTCGCTTGCATGTTAGGCCGCTGATTAGCCCCGGTCTCTGGAGATTATGGTTTCCATATAAACAAAGCGACTGTCTCAGAACCGGGGCGCTCTTGTACTGGTTCCTGAGGGGTTTTGTGCTTTTTTATGGAAGTTGATGCCGCTTATCGCGATCTGAGCGGTCAATACCCAGCCATGGTGCCTATAATTTCGAGATCCTATCGCCGTGTGCAGTCCACTGTAGTTTGTTTCTCTGTTCCGCTGCTTGTGCTACTCCGCTCATAGTATCTCATTCTCGCTATTTAGCGCTTACGCTACCCGCGCAGGCCTGCTGTGTCCGCTGCTTCAGGCTGTTGGTCGCGGCCTGGCTTTCTATTGTTTGAGCGCTCCCGTTGTCTCTGCCTTGCAGTGTCGAAGGATGCTCGGCGTGGTAATCGATAGCGGCTGGCGTTTCGTGTGGTCGGTAGATCCTGCTGAATGCTTTTGGTTAGGAGCCCTATACCCGCTTAAAAGGACGAGCTAGTAGAGACCCAGTTGACGTGTGTTATGGTGACGTGCGCGAGCGAGGGTGTTACGGAGCTACGAGCATGTATTCACGTCCGATGGTTGTGCACACTCGGTAACCAGGTGAGAGAGCTTGTTCAGCAGCGAGGTTGTACTGTCCCGGTGAGGGAGTGTTCGCGAGAATCACTGTAACCCAGCGTGAGAGAGGTGTTACTGCAGGAAATGTACTGAGCCCCATGTGCGAGAAGACAGGTGTTGCGTGGCGGGATGTAGCCGGTAGACATCGGCGCCAGGTGAGGAGTTGGTGTCTGCCAGGGATCTACTGTCGCCAGTGTGAGAGACGTTCCTTGCACGTAGAAGGTACTGTAATATCCCTAGGTGGTGCGAGAGCGCGTGCTATATGTTCCTGTCCGAATGTACTGCACCCACGGGTTGCCGCCGATAGGGTGTCTCTCCAGGCGAGATATTGTACTGAACCGGTCGATGGAGGTGCTCTCTCATGAAAGTAGCGTTAAGTCCGACCTGTATAGCCCACTAGGCTGAGAGACGTGTACTCGTCGCTTTCAGCAGGTGAAAGTGGTGGGTTTTAACCCGAGGGTGTGAGAGGATGATGGTCGTTGTCTCGAGGCTAGTTAAAATGTACTTGATACCCAGGTTGAGAGGATGCCTTGGTTTCAATTGTTCTGGCGGAGAACTCGTACTGGGATAACACGCGGTCGGGCAGAGGTGGGTAGCTTCCAGCAGAATGAGTGACTGGTGCCAGGATGAGAGAGGTGTTCTGCGGAATGGTTACTGACCCGGGTGGAGAGAGGGATGTTCAGCAGATTGGACTGATATCACCCAGGTGAGGAAGGTATAGATCTTCAGCAGCAGTGTACTGGTAACCAGGGTGAGGGAGGTGTTCAGCAGGATTAGGCCACAGACTAGGTCTGATATCAGGCCTAAGTTGGTGCCCTGGTGGTGTTGTATGGTTTTGTGGCATGGATACAATGGGTGGGGTTCTCGCGGGCTCCCTTCTCCAACACACCACTTCCCCTTTTGGGCAAGGGTCTCTTACAAAAGGCTTTGTTATATTGTGTTGTGATTAAAAGGGTGAAAGAGGAAGCTGGGCACCTTGGGAAAAATACAGGAGTGATTTATATACTGTCAGTTGAGGCAGCCTGGTGTTTAGCGATGTGCGTCCGCTCTTCCCCACTCATTAAAAAAACAACTGTGTGAGTTCAGGGCCTGGTTGTCTGAAGTCGTTTTGTTTATATTGGAGACCATAATCTCCAGAGACGCAGGTGGGTAACGCAGAAGATGTGTGTGTGGCCCTGTTGAAGGGCGAACTTGAGTGTGGTGCACAGTGTGTGATTTGTCGTTTAGATCCCGTTTTGCCATGATTAAGAGGCCTTGAGCCGGTGATGGACTTCTGTCCAGGATGAGTTTCTAACAATCCCACCCACATCATCAATTCAGTGACGACTCGCGAGGCTTGCGTCTCGTTGGGACAGGAGCAGGAAGGTAATGGTTTGGACGCTTGACGAACACAAAACGTAACACTGCTGCTGGAAAGCTAAAAGACATAGCGACCAGAGAGAAAGGTACTGTGTSTCTGCGTGCTTCGAGAGCCGTAGTCCACACCAGCGCTCTGTGTCTGCACTCTTCCTGTGTCTGCCTACTTCCTGTGTCTGCCTACTTCCTGTGTCTGCCTACTTCCTGTGTCTGTACTCTTCCTGTGTCTGCACTCTTCCTGTGTCTGCCTACTTCCTGTGTCTGCCTACTTCCTGTGTCTGCKRWCTTCCTGTGTCTGCACTCTTCCTGTGTCTGCKRWCTTCCTGTGTCTGCCTACTTCCTGTGRCTGCCTACTTCCTGTGTCTGCCTACTTCCTGTGTCTGCACTCTTCCTTTACTTCAGTCGAGCCACCCTGAGTTTTGCATTTCGTGTGGTCAAGCATGCAGATTTTTATTTTTACAAAATGGAATAACATTTGTAAATTGGGTTTTGTTCCTACGTCTGGGAGTTTCAGCGGGCGACTGTGACAATGTGCTGCATTGTCAACCCGTGCATGCTAAGCCTTTCAACAGCTTTTCAGTGTTTATTCACAAGGCAGTGTAGAACACATGTTCTTAGCTTGCTTATGGGAAATGAACATCGAGAATGTCATTTCAAGTGTGAGTAAAACCACGGCAGAAGCCAAGCTCTAAGCTGCACGTCACAACAACAGGTTTTCAAACATGCGTGGACTGTTTCTTGTAAAGACAAATTTATTGAGTTGCTTCAACCATTGAACTGGTTTAATGTCATTACTTTTAATTGCAGATTTGATTTCACTGTGGTCATTATGCAGCTAACATATTTACATTGCAGGACAAAACAGAGACAAGAGTATTACTTAATTCATCCTGACTTGGGAAATTGTTTTATCACAGCGATGCGTCATCAATAAAAACAAGGACACGTAACGACGACAGACACATGATAAAAACAACACATATTGAGACATATGAAAGCACATGTACTTTAGTAGCCCTAATAGAGTCAGATTCACGTGCTGTTTTCTATCCTACTCTGGGGGAAGACAAGCAACAGCAACATTTACAACAATAGGAAGAAATCTTTTAAAAGTTTGTCAATTACACTCGTTAAAAAGCCTCGTGGCTGTGGGTAAAAATGACCGTCTAAACGTCTCTGTGGAACATCTGGGCAGGATGAACCTGCTACTGAAGTTGCTCTGTAGGTCATCAACGAGTGCTGTGGAGAGGGTGTGTGGTTCATCAGAGTGCTTGTGGGAGAGGCGGTGGGTGCTGGTGTCATTAGAGTGCTGGTGGGTTAGGTGCCGTGGGTTGATTAGCACGTGGTCTGTGTGAGTAGGTGTGGGTAATATAGAGTCGTGTGGAGGTAGGTGTGTGGGGTGTCATCTTCTAGAGTTGCTGTGAGGAGGTGTGGTTGATTTAGTCAGCTGCTGTGAGGTAGGCAGTGTGGTGTCATTAGAGTGCTGTGGAAGTAGGTGTGGTTGATGAGTGCTGTGGGGAGGTGTGTAATACAGTGCTGTGGAGTAGGTGTGGTTAATTAGTTAGTGCTGGGTGGAGTAGGTGTGGTTGATTTTAGTAGTGCTCGTGGAGTTATTGGGTGTGGGTTTAATTAGGTTGTGGGTAGCGTGGGTTGTTGTGGGTAGGTGTGGTGTCATTAGAGTGCTGTGGAGTAGGGTGTCGGGTTAATTAGGAGATGCTGTTGGATAGGTGTTGGGTTCATCAGAGTGCTGTGCAGTAGGCGGTGGTAATTAGAGTGCTGTTGAGGCTGGTAGGTGTGGCTCTCTACATTTAGCAGTGCTGCTGGAGTACGCGCGCTGTCCGGCTGTGCATTTAGTAGTGCCTGTGTGAGTTGAGCGTGGGTGGATGCATTCAGAGTGCTGAGCTTGATGACGCTCGCGCGCTCGCGCTCTCTCTCGAGATGCGTGTCGAGGCAGGTAGGAGTGTCGCGGTTGTCCACTTTAGAGTGCTCGGTGGGTTGTAGGGTGTGGTTGGTTAGTGTGAGTGCTGTGGCGTAGGTCTGTGGTGTATTGAGTGCTGTGGAGTACGCGTGTGGTGTTTAGGAGTGTGGGTAGGCGCTCGCTGCGCTTGGTATTAGATGGCTGTGGTAGTAGGTGTGCTGATTGAGTCAGAGTGCTTGTTGTGAGTATGGGTGTGGTTCTATTAGGTGCTTGTCGGCGGTAGGGCAGCCAGGTGTTGATTGTCTATGGAGTGCTGTGGAGTGAGGTTGTGATTGTCATTGGCGTGCTGTGTAGGTGCGCGCGTGGTGTCATTGGAGTGCTGTTGACGTAGGATTGTGTTTGTGCTGTGGATAGAAGATAGATGGATTTGATTTGACGTGCTTGTGAGTAGTGTGTCTGTCATCTGGAGTGGTCCGGAGTAAGGTGGGTGTTGTTCCTGCCGATCGCCTGTCTGTAGCAATAGGATGTCGATGTCATTGG
>NC_036866.1:1104435-1110646 GCF_002910315.2 Salvelinus sp. IW2-2015 | reverse complement strand
CACTAGTTCATTGGATTGCTGTTTGATAGGTGTGTTCATTGAAGTGCTTGAGTAATGGCGTGTCATTGTAGTGCTGTTGACGCTAGGATTCGTGTATTGTGCTGTGCGTGAAGTAGATGATTGTCATTTGGAGTGCTTGTGAGTAGGTGTGTCATGGAGTGTGTTGAGTATGTGTGCATTGGGTCGTGGAGTATGTGTTGTGTGCTGTTGAGTAGTGTGTGTCATGTCCTGATCGTGTGTTTTTGCTAGCCTTTTTATGTCAAATTTTCTTGATGATTTTGTCAAGATTGTTTAAGTCCTCCTTGGCTAAATTCCCTTTCCACAATTGTATAGCTCACTACACTCGCCACAACTCTGCTGTAGAACTTGTGAAGCATTTTGTCACAGACATTAAAAGATATTAAACATCCTGAAAAAGTACAGTCTGGATTGGTCTTTTTGTAGACACTGAGTTCCCCTTCCAGTTCAGTTTGTTGTCTTCTATTACCCCCAAATTTTTATGAGACAACAGTACCGATCTCTTCATCATGAATACAAATAGAATTTAAAACATCTTTCTTTTTCCTAAGATCTACCTCCTTGGTCTTCAGTTACATTCAGGTCCAGGTAGCGAAACATGCTAGTTTCCTTGTAAAATATTTGATAGGATAACATTTGATGAGAACATGGCGCTTTACACTCTCTTCAAGCACCTTTTTAAATCAAACATTAGGAAAAATATAACAATYATGCTTTACAGCTAGTTGGTCACTGTTCAGATTGGTGTAACTGTGACTTAACAGTGACAAATACCAGTTTTCCCTTTGAGCTAACAGAGCATAATCCCAGTGTGTGGTAGTCCAGTGTGACAGGGCCCTCGGGCAGAGATAAAGAGAGGACATCAGCTGATCCAGTATCAGCTGATCCAGAGCGCTGTGTGACCAGCCATAGACAGGGAGTTCTTAGAAGGACTGAACCCTAACATACAGTGCCCACGCCCACTACATGACCTCATGCACTTGAGGGGAGAAAAAAAAGGAAACACATCCCATTCCCCTCAGAAGAAAGACCTCCACCTATAGACAAAACAATAACGGAAATCCCAGCACCAAATGACACATACATAGCCAGGATATCTATTAGATGTGACAGTGGCAATATTATTGTACAAGCAGTCTTCATGCTTTACCAGCAGACCCTCCCTGAAAGTCAACACGATCAAGCAGGGGAAAGGGGGTCATGTGGATTCAATCAGAAACATTGTTACGCGGGGCCCAGTGCTATTTCAAAGCTATCTGACCTCAGATTGTGCAGGTAACCCACAGAAACACCAGGATCGGGTTTAAGGCGAGGTTAGAAAAAGGTAWTGCCGCAACAGAAAATTTGAAATCTTAAGATCCGTAGCCTATCGTTTTTCCTAGCGAACAGAACAGGATGTGAATGGCAGATATAGCCTATTATTGCTGTAAATCCTCAAAAAAACACGGCGTAGGAAATGATTTATGGGCATAATGCTGCGTAGCATGGGAAAAGTGTGGATGATGTTACTGTTTCTGTGTTTGTGCATCTGGGATGGATGGGTGGCGTGTAACCGATACCTTTGTACACACCGAGGGTTTTGCATAGATTGGCAGAGACAACTGTCACGTCATCACATAATTCAATCCACACACACACACACACTGATTAGCAAAAACGCCTGGGTTCCCGAGAACATTAAGTATTTGATTTTTCATGCTAGAATTCTTGAGCTACGTTTATACAGGCAGCCCAATTCTGGGCCCCTATCCACAAAGCATCTCAGAAAAGGTCCTAGAATTTTAAAAACTATTTTAAGACAAAGACAACTCCCAGCTCAGAGTAGGTTTTAGGACGATGTTAAAGGAAAAGTTGAATGGATATATCTTCCACAAATCTAACAACATATATTGATTACATTCCATCTAAACGGTCTTTATGCAAAAGTTTATCAAAAAAAAAAAAAAAATGATACACTTCTATTTTCGCAATTTGAATTATATGAATTTAAAAAACGAATGTACGAACAAAACGTTGCAGCTTTGATGTCAAGAAAAGAACAGCCTGATGGTGGCTTCCGCGATGCCACGGCGGCGAATCGGGTAAATTGGTACTAAATTGCCCAAAGAGTTTTGTCATGTTTAGTCGCTAGTAAATTATGAAAAAAGAAGATCGCCAGCTATCTTAGTGCACCTCGGCCAATGCAAAACGAACTGGCCCACTCAGATCTAGCATGGTGTATGGGGATGGCATAAGATAGCTAGCCAGCTACAACAGAAGCTACAACAACTCCAACATCACTGCATGTTTTGTAGAAATGCTCCTGATTGGCACAGTGGTCTATGGCACTGCATCTCAGTGTAAGAGATGTCACTATAGTACCTGGTTCAAATCCAGGCTGTATCACATCTGCCTGTGTTTGGGAGTCCCTGACGGCGGCGCACAATTGGCCCAGCGTCGTATGGATTTGGCCGGAGTAGGCCGTCATTGTAAATAAGAATTTGTTCTTAACTGACTTGCCTAGTTAAATTAAAAATTWWAAAATTTWAATTAATGGTCAAATACCAATCCCATTAATGTCATTGTTTATTTCAAGGTATGTCTTTATTTTTCGCTGAACTGCCTTCACTCCTGCTATGTAGTCACTCGTGTGTTCTTCTCTCGACGTCACTTTCCAAACACTTTTCCAACATGACTTCGGTCAAATTCAGATAAAATATACATTTCTCCCAAAATACACATGTCAAGTGATATGTCGTATTGTGACTTTTAAGTGGAGGGATGAAACCAATCAGAATGTTTAACAGCAACCTAATTCTGCAARCTTCCCTTTAAAGACACTGCCCAGACAAACTCTGAGCCAGGAGTAAAATCAACTCAGAAAGTTTATCTCAGCTGGCAATCACGACAGTTTGAGGTACTGTACCGCAAAGGAAAGATAGTGATGACGATCATTCACAATGAGGCATCACCAGGTGTGAACTCTATAGCACGCTTCAGACCACCACGGTGACTGTACTTCAAATGTTGCAATGGTAAAACGTTTGAAATCATTTTCACCTGACACAAACACTTTGCCTACTCTTACCACTTGCCTAATATGTTGGCATGCATAGAGTAATGTTTTTTTTTCTTTTTTCTAAATATTTTGAATAATATCAGAGGCATATTGTACTGAATCATATAGTATGATGGTTGTTAAAAGCCACATTTTCAGAATATTACTGTTAAATCAACACCAAGAACCAATAAGATTGCCATCTCTTCACAGAACATAATTGTTACATTTTTCATCTTTATGTCAACAAATCTCTTTTTAATTACAGAAAAGTCAAAGCCAAAGAAGTGAACAAACTTGATAGTTTGATATAGAAGTTTTGTAATATAAGGTGAGAGTGCCGTTCAACAACTCTAAATCCCTTTTGGCAAAATAGGCTAGGCCTCAAGACACTTTCCGATAATGTTGCATAAAACATTTAGGCTCTAAATAATTGATCCTTTTATCACAATGTGTCTTTTGACGAATCACATCGGATCTTTTCATCAGAGATTGAATCTGATGGTCAAAGACCAATTTGGGGAAAAAGATCCGAATTGGCTGCCTGTGTGAAACGCAGCCATGTTGGTTCACATTTTGTAGATCGGGGACGGGGGAAAAAAAGATGTATACAATTGAGTATAATAAAATTTAACAATGTATATTTTTAGGTTATACTGACAGAAATGAGCATGAGTCTTTAGTAGTCTGAGGATACACTGGCACCAGTTATTATGGGGAGATCCAGGTATACACTGGGCTCAGGTTATTATAAGGGGAGATCCCAGGTCAGGTATACACTGGGCTCAGGTTATTATAGGGGGAGATCCCAGGATACACTGGGCTCAGGTTATTATAGGGGAGATCCCAGGTATACACTGGGCTCAGGTTATTATAGGGAGGGAATCCCAGGGATACACTGGGCTCAGGTTATTATTTAGGGGGAGATCCCAGGGATACACTGGCCTGGTTATTATAGGGGGAGATCCAATACACTGGCGCTGGTTATTATAGGGGGAGATCCCAAGGTATACACTGGGCTCAGGTTATTATAGGGGGAGATCCCAGGGATACACTGGCTCTCGGTAATATAGGGGAGATCCCAGGGATACACTGGCTCTGGTTATTATAGGGGGAGATCCCAGGGATACACTGGGCTCTGGTTATTATAGGGGGAGATCCCAGGTAGACACATGGGCCAGGTTATTATACGGGGAATCCCAGTATACACTGGGCTCAGTTATTATAGGGGGAGATCCCAGGTATACACTGGGCTCAAGTATTATAGGGGGAATCCCAGGTATACACTGGGCTCAGGTTATTATAGGGGGAGATCCCAGGGATACACTGGGCTCTGGTTATTATAGGGGAGATCCAGGTATACACTGGATCAGGTTATTATAGGGGAGATCCCAGGTATACACTGGGCTCAGGTTATTATAGGGGAGATCCCAGGTATACACTGGGCTCAGGTTAATATAGGGGAGATCCCAGGGATACACTGGGCTCTGGTTATATAGGGGGAGATCCCAGGGATACCTGGCTCTGGATATTATAGGGGGAGATCCCAGGGATACACTGGCCCTGGTTATTATAGGGGGAGATCCCAGGTATACACTGGGCTCAGGTTATTATAGGGGAATCCCAGGGATACACTGGGCTCTGGTAATTATAGGGGGAGATCCCAGGATACACTGGGCCTGGTATTTATAGGGGAGATCCCAGGGATACACTGGGCTCTGGTTATTATAGGGGAGATCCAGGTATACACTGGGCTCAGGTTATTATAGGAATCCCAGGTATACACTGGGCTCAGGTTAATATAGGGGGAGATCCAGGTATACACTGGGCTCAGGTTATTATAGGGGAACCAGGTATACACTGGCTCAGTTAATAGGGGAGATCCCAGGGATACACTGGGCTCTGGTATTATAGGGGGGAGATCCCAGGTATACACTGGGACTCAGGTTATTATAGGGGGAGATCCCAGGTAATACACTGGGCTCAGGTATTATAGGGGAGATCCCAGGTATACACTGGGCTCAGTTTATGATAGGGGGAGATCCCAGGATACACGGGTAGGTTATTTAGTAGGAGATCCCAGGTATACACTGGGCTCAGGTTATTATAGGGGGAGATCCCAGGTATACACTGGGCTCAGGTTATTATAGGGGAGATCCCAGGATACACTGGGCTCTGGTTATTATAGGGGAGATCCCAGGTATACACTGGCTCAGGTTATTATAGGGGAATCCCAGGATACACTGGGCTCAGGTTATATAGGGGGAAGATCCCAGGATACACTGGGCTCTGGTTATAATAGGGGAGATCCCAGGTATACACTGGGCTCAGGTTATTATAGGGGAGATCCCAGGTATACACTGGGCTCTGGTTATTAAGGGGAGATCCCAGGTATACACTGAGCTCAGGTTATTATAGGGAAATCCCAGGGATACACTGGGCTCTGGTTATTATAGGGGGAGATCCAGGTATACACTGGGGCAGGTTATTATAGGGGAGAGATCCAGGGATACACTGGGCTCAGGTTATTATAGGGGAGATCCCATGGATACACTGGGCTCAGTATTTATAGGGGGAGATCCCAGTATACACTGGGCTCTGTATTATAGGGGGAGATCCCAGGATACACCTGGGCTCAGGTATATATAGGGGGAGATCCCATGGATACACTGGGCTCAGGTTATTATAGGGGGAGATCCCAGGTATCTGGAAGGTTTAAGTGGACATACTCTGAGAAAAAAGTGTTCCAAATGTGGTTCTTCAGGCTGTCCGGAGAATAGAACCCTTTTTGCCTCCAGGTAAAACCTGTTTTGGTTCCAGGTAGAACCCTTTTGGGTTCCATGATAGAACTCTCCGTGGAAAGGTTTTACGTGGAACCCAAAATGTCTCTACTTGGAACCAGAAAGGGTTCTTCAAAGGGTTCTCCTATGTGGACAGACGAAGAACCCTTTTAGGTTCTAAATAGTACCTTTTTTTTCTAAGAGTGCAGCATGCGGCTCAGCTGAGGCATTCACACTGAAGTAGAGAGCTTAGAGCAGAAAAGGTTAGAAAGCCTAAGGAACAGCACCAAATGTGGGATAGATTTTCACAAGAACCTAGGCAAGGCCAGGCATTGTTCCATCCGCAGGGACAGGGATTTGACGATAAAGCGTCCAA
>NC_036866.1:1092237-1100237 GCF_002910315.2 Salvelinus sp. IW2-2015 | reverse complement strand
AGTATTATAGGGGAGATCCCAGGTATACACTGGGCTCAGGTTATTATAGGGGAGATCCCAGATATACACTGGGCTCAGGTTATTATAGGGGGGAATCCCAGGATACACTGGCTCAGGTTATTATAGGGGGAGATCCCAGGTATACACTGGGCTTGCTAGGTTTATTAGTAGGGGAGATCCCAGGTATACACTGGGCTCAGGTTATTATAGGGGAGATCCCAGGTATACACTGGGCTCTGGTTATTATAGGGGAATCCCAGGTATACACTGGCTCAGGTTATTATAGGGGGAATCCCAGGGATACACTGGGCTCTGGTTATTATAGGGGGAGATCCCAGGTGATACACTGGGCTCAGGTTATTATAGGGGGAGATCCCAGGATACACTGGGCTCAGGTTATTATAGGGGAGATCCCATGGATACACTGGGCTCAGGTTTTATAGGGAGGAGATCCCAGGGATACACTGGGCTCAGGTTATTATAGGGGGAGATCCCAGGTATACACTGGGCTCAGGTTATTATAGGGGGAGATCCCAGGTATCTGGAAGGTTTAGTGGACATACTCTGAGAAAAAAGGTGTCCAAATGGGTTCTTCAGCTGTTCCGAGAATAGAACCCTTTTTGCRTCCAGGTAAAACCTGTTTTGGTTCCAGGTAGAACCCTTTTGGGTTCCAMGTAGAACTCTCCGTGGAAAGYGTTTTACYTGGAACCCAAAATGTCTCTACTTGGAACCAGAAAGGGTTCTTCAAAGGGTTCTCCTATGTGYACAGACGAAGAACCCTTTTAGGTTCTAAATAGTACCTTTTRTTTCTAAGAGTGCAGCATGCGGCTCAGCTGAGGCATTCACACTGAAGTAGAGAGCTTAGAGCAGAAAAGGTTAGAAAGGCCTAAGGAACAGCCCAAATGTGGGATAGATTTTCACAAGAACCTAGGCAAGGCCAGGCATTGTTCCATCCGCAGGACAGGGATTTGACGATAAAGCGTCAAGGCCAGAGATCAGGGTCTTGTTCAGTAGGCACAAATGGGAAAAAGTACAGAAACACAGTGAAACTGGGAGGTACTATGTGAATTTGACCAATAAGAAACAATTTTTTTCTATTGCAAAACATTTTTGTGAACACGACCCAGATCACATAAACCAGCTTTGACATGCATATCTAACCCATGTGACATTTGGGTGAAGCATTGCTAATTTGTTGTTATTAGAGGGGATGCATTTGCATATAAATATATATAATTAAATCAAAACAATCATCATACAAGCGGTTGGTTTGGCAATAATAGTCACTATACACAATAATGATCTGATTAAAGCTGTGCTCTATCATTGAAAAAGTACAGCTGATTATCGAAACCAACCAATTATTGCCATAGCCTGCAGAAGTCTCCAAGTCGAACCAACCTGAAGTTGGCACATGATGTAACAAACATCATTTGAATTAATCATAAAAAAAAGATTACAGGAAATAAAGACCGTTCAGCTTGTTCTCAACATGTTCATTTCCTGTGAATGACTAATACGATAAGAACAAAGAGATAAAGTGATTCATGGAAGACAAAATGAACTATTGAAATGTTTGAAGACTTTAATACAAGTCTAATCCATAAAGGTATATTGCAACACAATATTACCATTTTGACGTTGTCAACACAATTGTCCCAACCGCCACAATTTGAGAACCCGGGCCTGGTATCGACCTCATCACCTCTGCCCATTCACTATTACGTGCCGGAAGCACAAACAAAGATTGATAATAACACAGGAATATGCWATATGAACCTATGGAATGAGCTGCTCACCTCAGGAACACCATGTGACTCGATTAGATTGCCAGCGTTTGAGGCTAGATAACAGTCAGAAACTTCTGCCCGAAAGTTACAATAAATGCGACAATTGACATCATCTATTTTTATCTTCTCTTCAAAGCCAAAAGTGCCTATGAAACAAAGTCGTTGTGCTAGCATCGCTGTAACATATCCTTTCCGTTTTCCGCAGRGTTACGTTTTGAAAGTGAAGGAAGGGGAATTTGTTATGAAGGGTTTTGTCTAGGAAACACCACTTACAGTGCCCCTGTGTACTATGGACCTTTTCCCCACCATATTAGTGATGGGAAATCTAAATGGAGCTCCCCTTTCACAGCCCTTGTTTGTAATGTCCCTCTTCATCAGCTACTTGCATTGAAGTTCTTGCCCGTTGTTACCTGATACTGACATAAGCTAGGCATCCATAATTTCATGGATTGTTGCTTCTCTCCACTATTTCCTTGAAACTTGAAACTAGTGCTCTGTTTTTGTACGACATCAGAGTTACTCGAGCGGTATGCCCTAGCTAGCCTATCTGATTTGGCACCAGAGGCTAGGTGGAGAGGTAAGTGATCCCCACCTTGTTCCCCCCTTTCACTCCCTCTGTGATGGCCTGTCAGGATGAAAGGTGACGCATGGGCCACCTAGGGCTGGCCTGCCTGGGCCACAGTGCTCAGAATAGTGCCCCTCCCTCCATCCCTATCTGTCAGATTGAGTGGTGAATAGAGAGTGGTGTGAACCTCTGAAGTTGTTAACTTCAACCGTTGACTGGAGAGTGGTGTGAACCTCTGAAGTTGTTGACTTCAACCGTTGACTGGAGAGTGGTGTGAACCTCTGAAGTTGTTGACTTCAACCGTTGACTGGAGAGTGGTGTGAACCTCTGAAGTTGTTGACTTCAACCGTTGACTTTGATCTGGTCATTTTGCAGACGCCTGTCTGAAGAAGGTTGAAGGTTGGTAGTGGTTGAGTGACACATACGAGGGAAAGTGACACATAGCGGATAATCAACGAGGGGCTGTGTGTTCTGTGGAAAATAATGCACGATGTGGAAGCTGTGTTCTACGATGAGCAGCGGAGGGGCATTAACCTTCAACAGCAGTGGCATTAACCTTCAACAGCGGAGTGGCATTAACCTTCAACAGCGGAGTGGCATTAACCTTCAACAGCGGAGGGGCATTAACCTTCAACAGCAGAGTGGCATTAACCTTCAACAGCGGAGTGGCATTAACCTTCAACAGCGGAGGGGCATAACCTTCAACAGCAGAGTGGCATTAACCTTCAACAGCAGAGTAGGTCCAACATGTCTCTGGACCTACTCACTGTCACAGTCATACTCTGGACCTAGTTTTGTCCCATGGAATAATTGTTGTGGATCTTAATGTTTTTCCTTATAATCCTGGACTATCGGACCACCATTTTATTACACGTTTGCAATCGCAACAAATAATCTGCTCAGACCCCAACCAAGGAGCGTCAAAAGTCGTGCTATAAATTCTCAGACAACTCAAAGATTTCTTGATGCCCTTCCAGACTCCCTCTGCCTACCCAAGGACGTAAGAGGACAAAAATCTGTTAACCACCTAACTGAGGAAATCAATTTAACCTTGCGCAATACCCTAGATGCAGTCGCACCCCTAAAAACACAAAACATTTGTCATAAGAAACTAGCTCCCTGGTATACAGAAAATACCCGAGCTCTGAAGCAAGCTTCCAGAAAATTGGAACGGCAATGGCACCACACCAAACTGGAAGTCTTCCGACTAGCTTGGAAAGACAGTACCGTGCAGTATCGAAGAGCTCTCACTGCTGCTCGATAATCCTATTTTTCCAACTTAATTGAGGAAAATAAGAACCATCCGAAATGTATTTTTGATACTGTCGCAAAGCTAACTAAAAAGCAGCATTCCCCAAGAGAGGATGGCTTTCACTTCAGCAGTAATAAATTCATGAACTTCTTTGAGGAAAAGATCATGATCATTAGAAAGCAAATTACGGACTCCTCTTTTAATCTGTGTATTCTTCCAAAGCTCAGCTGTCCTGAGTCTGCACAACTCTCCCAGGACCTAGGATCAAGAGAGACACTCAAATGTTTTAGTACCATATCTCTTGACACAATGATGAAAATAATCATGGCCTCTAAACCTTCAAGCTGCATACTTTTGGAGAGATTAGAAACCCAAATTGGTCTACACGGACAAGTTCTGGCCTGGTTTAGATCTTATCTGTCGGAAAGATATCAGTTTGTCTCTGTGAATGGTTTGTCCTCTGACAAATCAACTGTACATTTCGGTGTTCCTCAAGGTTCCGTTTTAGGACCACTATTGTTTTCACTATATATTTTACCACTTGGGGATGTCATTCGAAAACATAATGTTAACTTTCACTGCTATGCGGATGTTTCAGACATAAGGAAGTGGATGGCTGCAAACTTTCTACTATTAAACTCGGCCAAAAATAGATGCTTGTTCTAGGTCCCAAGAAACAAAGAGATCTTCTGTTGAATCTGACTATTAAATCTTGATGGTTGTACAGTCGTCTCAAATAAAACTGTGAAGGACCTCGGCGTTACTCTGGACCCTGATCTCTCTTTTGACGAACATATCAAGTCTGTTTCAAGGACAGCTTTTTTCCATCTACGTAACTTTGCAAAAATCTGAAACTTTCTGTCCAAAAATGATGCAGAAAAATTAATCCATGCTTTGTTACTTCTAGGTTAGACTACTGCAATGCTCTACTTTCCGGCTACCCGGATAAAGCACTAAATAAACTTCAGTTAATGCTAAATACGGCTGCTAGAATCCTGACTAGAACCAAAAAATGGGATCATATTACTCCAGTGCTAGCCTCTCTACACTGGCTTCCTGTTAAGGCAAGGGGTGATTTCAAGGTTTTACTGCTAACCTACAAAGCATTACATGGGCTTGCTCCTACCTATCTTTCGAATTGGTCCAGCCGTACATACCTACACGTACGCTACGGTCACAAGACGCAGGCCTCCTAATTGTCCCTAGAATTTCTAAGCAAACAGCTGGAGGCAGGGCTTTCTCCTATAGAGCTCCATTTTTAGGGAATGGTCTGCCTACCCATGTGAGAGTCGCAGACTCGGTCTCAACCTTTAAGTCTTTACTGAAGACTCATCTCTTCAGTAGGTCATATGATTGAGTGTAGTCTGGCCCAGGAGTGTGAAGGTGAACGGAAAGGCTCTGGAGCAATGAACCGCCCTTGCTGTCTCTGCCTGGCCGGTTCCCCTCTCTCCACTGGGATTCTRTGCCTCTAACCCTATTACAGGGGCTGAGTCACTGGCTTACTGGTGCTCTTCCATGCCGTCCCTTGGAGGGGTGCGTCACTTGAGTGGGTTGAGTCACTGACGTGATCTTCCTGTCTGGGTTGGCGCCCCCCCCTTTGGTTGTGCCGTGGCGGAGATCTTTGTGGGCTATACTCTGCCTTTTCTCAGGATGGTAAGTTGGTGGTTGAAGATATCCCTCTCGTGGTGTGGGGGCAGTGCTTTGGCAAAGTGGGTGGGGTTATATCCTGCCTGTTTGGACCTGTCCGGGGGTATCAACGGATGGGGCCACAGTGTCTCCTGACCCCTCCTGTCTCAGCCTCCAGTATTTATGCTGCAGTAGTTTATGTGTCGGGGGGCTAGGGTCAGTCTGTTATATCTGGAGTACTTCTCCTGTCTTATCCGGTGTCCTGTGTGATTTTAAGTAGTCTCTCTCTAATTCTCTCTTTCTTTCTCTCTCTTGGAGGACCTGAGCCCTAGGATCATGCCTCAGGACTACCTGGCATGATGACTCCTTGCTGTCCCCAGTCCACCTGACCGTGCTGCTGCTCCAGTTTCCACTGTTCTGTCTGCAGCTATGGAACCCTGACCTGTTCACCGGACGTGCTACCTGTCCCAGACCTGCTGTTTTCAACTCTCTAGAGACAGCAGGAGCGGTAGAGATACTCTCAATGATCGGCTATGAAAAGCCAACTGAAATTTACTCCTGAGGTGCTGACTTGTTGCACCCTCGACAACTACTGGGATTATTATTATTTGACCATGCTGGTCATTTATGAATATTTGAACATCTTGGCCATGTTCTGTTATAATCTTCGCCCGGCACAGCCAGAAGAGGACTGGCCACCCCTCATAGCCTGGTTCTTCTCTAGGTTTCTTCCTAGGTTTTGGCCTTTCTAGGGAGGTTTTCCTAGCCACCGTGCTTCTACACCTGCATTCTTTGCTGTTTGGGTTTTTAGGCTGGGTTTCTGTACAGCACTTTGAGATATCAGCTGATGTAATGGCTATATAAATACATTTGATTTGAATTTGATATGATTAACCTTCAACAGCAGAGTGGCATTAACCTTCAACAGCGGAGTGGCATTAACCTTCAACAGCGGAGTGGCATTAACCTTCAACAGCGGAGTGGCATTAACCTTCAACAGAGAGGCTTTACGTCTCCATGGGATGGAGGGAATGGCCTGTCTGTTACTCCACCCGTCACCAAAACGCAGCCATGAACTCAAGATGAACATTGTGTCACGCAGTAGAAGAGGCCAACCAGAGGGAAGAATCACACTGTAGATGTTTCCGTATTGGTTGTTCAAAACATTGTCATATAACAATCCTTCACTCCTTTCATACAGTTTGGTTCACATCATTGATTGAGTGAGAGGGTATCGAGGTATTGGTGCATCATTTTTAACATAATAAGCGGTGTTAATTCAAACATTTTCACAAAGGATTTATCCCTCTTAATTCTGCTAT
This sequence comes from Salvelinus sp. IW2-2015, assembly GCF_002910315.2. Lineage (NCBI taxonomy): Eukaryota > Metazoa > Chordata > Actinopteri > Salmoniformes > Salmonidae > Salvelinus > Salvelinus sp. IW2-2015. The sequence continues at coordinate 1,093,682 of NC_036866.1, read as the reverse complement.
CTGTAGCCTCAGTTTTCAGAACTTTTAATACAGATGCCAAAGATGTAACGTAATGTGTCAAATGTTGTCCCTCTGGACCCTCCTTGCTCATTACTATCTGAGTATTACATTTAAGTTTCTTTTTCAAACTTAATGTGTCTTCATGAAGCAAATGGGGACAGAATCTAAAGCAACACAGGATCATTATGACGTGGTTATGGATGAAGCAAGCTCGCACGATGAGTAACCTGAGACCCGTGGTGACTTGTGTTAGCTTCCCAAGCTAATGCCTAGGCTTTAGCTCAGGTGGCTGAACTAGGTTACAATCTTGTGGTCCGCGTGAGAACCTCGTTAGTCACAACATCAATCTGATAACGCTCTTCAGCACTGTTGTCACTGTTGTTTTGGTATACTTCTCCCGCCGGCACACACCCCGATATGTGCAATCCTATTCAGCCACCTCGTGAGACATCCAAGTCCCTAAGTGCATATTAGGCTTGGTGGAAGCTAACCACAGTTCCCACAACTTCGAATGAGTCATCGCAAAGGTTACGCTAGCTCACCAGTCAGTAGGAGTCCTTACCACCATGTTGTTTTATCGTTCCTCAGTGTTCTAATGCTCATCGGCATTTCATCCATAACCACGTCATAATGATTCCTGTGTAATGCTTTAGGATTTCTGTCACGCCTCATTGTTTGTGCTCTTCATAGTGTAAGGACGACTATTGAAAGTGTCTGGAGAGAGAGAGAGAGCCTTAAAATTCTGCTCATAGATATCTCCGATGGGAGTAATCATGTCATACAAGGCAGGAGGGTCCAGATGGGAGACAACATTTGACACATTCACCGTTACCTAACTCTCCTTATGTGCGCATCCTGTATCTACATAGAGATTTCTCAAAATACTACACGGAATTGGGGCATTATCAGTGCAGCAATGATTCTTAAGAAATTGTCTTGTGCACGCGTTGAAATGTCGCATCATAACACTCGAAATTGGAGCCATATTCTCATGTAACTATAATAATGTGTTTGAATTGCACCATACCATCTACTTTTTATCAATTCATCACATCAGACTATCAAGTGATGTAGATCTCGCGTATTAAAGCCTTAGTATGACATGTGATGAACTGAAGCACTAGTTCGTTATCTATTTTTGTATTCTCAAGCTAATGTCTACTTTATTCTGTCCACACCAATACAATACGGATATCATACGCTCTACGGGCTGATTAACTTGTCGACGCTGGTGGCGTCTTGACTTCTTGATATAGCGGCACTGGGCTAGGATATTAGAGTGACAGATCAAGCGACGGAGTTCCTAGTGTTCTTCACTGGAAAAAGAATGAACTCTGTTGACGAGGTTGAATTGGCCACTCCGCGTTGAAGGTTATATGCCACTATGGCGTTGAAGTTAGATGCCCCTCCGCGGGGTGAGAGGTTTAATGGCCACTGCCGCTGCA
>NC_036866.1:1071786-1087814 GCF_002910315.2 Salvelinus sp. IW2-2015 | reverse complement strand
GGCATTAACCTTCAACAGCAGAGTGGCATTAACCTTCAACAGCGGAGTGGCATTAACCTTCAACAGAGTTGCATTCTTTTCCAGTGAAGAACATAGAACTCCGAGTTGATTGTCACTAATATACCCCGCTATAATGTAACCCATTTTGCTGCTAGAAATGTATTTGTTTTGGCAGTATAAATGTGCCTTGCTAACAAAACAAATAGACTAGCTAGTTTAGCTAATCAAACCATTCCTTCTAGCTTGCTATTATGAAAATGTAATTCAACAATACCAATAATGTTTTCAATTCGAGTTTTGCTTTCAAAAGCAGCTCAAACATAGAACATGCAATAATAACAATGAACTTCATAATGTAGCCATGGGTTAGAACGCCCTTCTAGAATGCCCTTCTAGAATTCCCTTCAAGCCAATGAGAAATGAGTATTCAACAATGCCGTGGTATAAATGGGCATAACACATGGTGTAAGGACTCCTACTGACTGGTTGAGCTTAGCGTTCTCGCTCTATTGAATGGTTCTCCAGATGATGGAGGTACGAGGCTGGGGGGGTGGTGGGGAGGTTCAAAACTAACAGTGACCAACAGTGGCTGAAGAGCGTTATCAGATATGATGTTGTGACTAACGAGGTTCTCACGCGGACCACAAGATTGTAACCTAGTTCAGCCACCTGAGCTAAAGCCTAGGCATTAGCTTGGGAAGCTAACACAAGTCACACGGGTCTCAGGTTACTCATCGTGCGAGCTTGCTTCATCCATAACCACGTCATAATGATCCTGTGTTGCTTTAGATTCTGTTCCCCATTTGCTTCATGAAGACACATTAAGTTTGAAAAAGAAACTTAAATGTAATATCTCAGATAGTAATGAGCAAGGAGGGTCCAGAGGGACAACATTTGACACATTACGTTACATCTTTTGCATCTGTATTAAAAGTTCTGAAAACTGAGGCTACAGATAGCAGAATTAAGAGGGATAAATCCTTTGTGAAAATGTTTGAATTACACCACGCTTATTATGTTAAAAATGATTGCACCAATACCTCGATACCTCTCACTCAATCAATGATGTGAACCAAACTGTATGAAAGGAGTGAAGGATTGTTATATGACAATGTTTTGAACAACCAATACGGAAACATCTACAGTGTGATTCTTCACTCTGGTTGGCCTCTTCTACTGCGTGACACAATGATTCATCTTGAGTTCATGGCTGCGTTTTGGTGACGGGTGGAGTAACCAGAGGCCATTCCTCATCCTCCCATGGAGACGTAAAGCCTCTCTGCATGTCCTTGCATCTCTGACACCATCCATCCCCTTTTTGTTTTAGCTGTCCTCCTGTTTCCTCCCCTCTCAGAACCTCCCGCCTCGGTGTCCTCCTGTTTCCTCCCCTCTCAGAACCTCCCGCCTCGGTGTCCTCCTGTTTCCTCCCCTCTCAGAACCTCCCGCCTCGGTGTCCTCCTGTTTCCTCCCCTCTCAGAACCTCCCGCCTCGGTGTCCTCCAGTAAGCGCTGAGTATTTATAGGTCACTTGGTGGAAGACAATGGAGGACAATAGGAAAAGTTTAAAGGTTTAATGACTTAGTCTTACATCCCCCAGGAGTAGCTACACTGCACACAGAAAGGATTCACACCCCTTGGCTTTTTCCACATTTTGATGTCACTATGGTGATATCGCAGTGGGTGGGAGGAAGTGGAGGAGGAAGTGTACCCCTGGACTAGACTGACCTCATGTCTTGTCATGTGATCATTGTGTTTTGATTGGTAGAAATGGTGTGGGGACCATTGCATGCTGGCAATCATTGTTTTATGTGACTGCATTAAATGGAAGTTGAGGGTTACTCTAAATAGAAAAACTTCTGTTAGATTAGACTGATTTGGAGAATCTAGCTACATTCCTGGGAAGATAATAAATACTGGATGGCGATAAAATAATGATTATGGATGACATGGTATCTCTGTGTATCCTATAGCAACAACACCAATAGAGAGCCTACCATTGTGAAATCATGACGTAAGGATCATTGCGATGATTATTGGTGGGGTTATTTCAACACCTCCCATATTGAAGATATCCAAAGTCTATTTATGGACGATCCCATTTAAGAGCATCTCCATTTAATTCTAAATGAGCTCACAGTGTACTGACAAAGTAATGATAGCACATCAGCACCCTGTAGAGAAACAAAAAGTGCCTCACCTTTGATAATGGTAACCAGGCATACAGAGAGGTGAGACACTACAGTCAAGACAAGTAAACAGGATGAGATAACCTGTTTAGGGGAAAGTGTATTTAGGGGAGAAACATGACATAGCGAATCTGAAACAACGTCTGTCATATGTTTCTGCTTCTCAAATGGCATCATAAAGTGTCCACACCTCTTCACTTTTCCCACATTGTGTCGCGTTACAGGCTGAATTTAACATGGATTCAATTGAGATTGTTTGTCACTGGCCTACACACAATACCTAATTTATGTCAATTTGGAATTATGTTTTTAGAAATGTTTTAAAAATGTATTAAAAATTAAAAGCTGAAATGTCTTGAACCCATTTTGTCATGGCAACCTAAGTAACTTCAGGAGTACAAATGTTGCTTAACAAGTCACATGATGCATTACATGGACTCACTCTGTGTGCAATAATAGTGTTTAACATGATTTTTTAATGACCAKCTCATCACTGTACTGCACTCATACAATTATCTGTAAGGTCCCTCAGTCGAGRAGTGAATTTRAAACAAAGATTCCACCCCAAAGACCAGGGAGGTTCTTCAATACCTCGCAAAGAAGGGCATGTATTGGTAGATGGGTAAAAAAAAATGAGCAGACACTGAATATCCCTTTGAGCATGGTGGAGTTATTAATTACACTTTGGATGGTGTATCAATACACCCAGTCACTACGAAGATACAGGCGTCCTTCCTAACTCAGTTGCCGGAGAGGAAGGAAACCGCTCAGGGATTTCACCATGAYGCCAGTGGTGACTTTAAAACAGTTACAGCATTTATTGGCTGTGATAGAAGCTGTGAGTCTTTTTGGGTAAGTCTCTAAGTGCTTTACACACCTGGATTGTGCAACATTTGCCCTGTAATATTTTCTAAATTCTTCAAGCTCTGTCAAATTGGTTGTTTATCATTGCTAGACAGCCATTTTCAAGTCTTCCCATAGATTTTCYAGTAGATTTAAGTCAAACCTGTAACTCGGACACTCATGAACATTCACTGTGTTGTTGGTAATCAACTCCAGTGTAGATTTGGCCTTGTGTTTTATGTTATTGTCCTGCTGAAAGGTGAATTAATCTCCCAGTGTCTGGTGGAAAGCAGACTGAAGTAGACTGAACCTCTACGATGTTGCCTGTGCTTAGCTCCATTCTGTTTCTTTTTGATTCTGAAATATTCAAAGGTCCTTAAGGATTACAAGCATACCCATAACATGATGCAGCCACCACTATGCTTGAAAATATGGAGAATGGAACTCAGTAATGTGTTGTATTGGATTTGCCACAAATGTAACACTTTGTATTCAGGACAAAAAGTGTATTGCTTTGCCACATTTTTTTTGCAGTATTACTTTAGTACCTTGTTGCAAACAGGATGAATGTTTTGGAATATTTGTATTCTGTACAGGCTTCCTTCTTTTCACTCTGTCAWTTAGGTTYGTATTGTGYKGMAACTACAATGTTGTAGATCTATCCTCAGTTTTAATAGCTTCCAAAGGTGCTTCTACAAAGGTTTTGACTCAGGGGTGTAAATTAGATATTTCTGTATTTAATTTTCAATGAAATAGCAAAAATGGCAAAAAACATGTTTTCACTTTGTCATTTTGGGGTGTTGTGTGTCGATGTGTGAGGGAAAAATTTATATAATCCATTTAGAATTCAGGCTGTAACAAAACAAATTGTGGAATAAGTCAAAGGGTATGAATACTTACTGAAGGCAGTGTATCTCCTGTATAATGCACTACTTTAGACCAGGACCCATAGGGCTCTGTTAATCTGATTCCAGCTGTGATTATATGAACCTGGCGGTGTTATGCTCTACCGCTGCTGTTAGTCTTGTGGTGAAAACCTGCAAACAAAGATATTTAGGAAAGATATGATCTGAAAGATATGGATAAAATGTTGTTCTGTTTGGGTCTACATGACGAGACAGATTTAATGGATAAATGTTTCATTAATTAGGTTGCTGTAGGCCAGGCGGACCCCTGCTGTAGGCTATAAAAACGATTTCTTATTCACAATGGACTAGGGAGAACATACTTGCCCTCTCACAGAATCAACCTATCAAACAGCCACGTTGAACTAACACTCACACTTGACTTTTCCCCCTTAATAGTTCTGACTTTGCTGAAAGCTATTATTTTAGCTTTATTGAGGAAAAATGTATTTACTCTGACTGTGATATGTGGCTGTCCAACCTAGTTATTTTAAGATGAATACACTAACTGTAAGTCGCTCTGGATAAGAGCGTCTGCTAAATGACTAAAATGTAAATTATGTAAATTAGCATGTTCTGCTTGGTGGTCAAYACCTCATCACACCTACAACTTTTTACGGCACTAAAATGATTAACCATTGCACTGCCAGTCAAAAGATTGGACACACCTACAAATTCAAGGGTTTTTCTTTGTGTTTGCTATTTTCTACATTGTAGAATAATAGTGAAGACATCAAAACTATGAAATTACACATATGGAATACTGTAGTAACCAAAAAACTGTTAAACAAATCAAAATATATATTATATTCTTCAAAGTAGCCACCCTTTGCCTTGATGACAGCTTTGCACAATCTTGGTATTCTCTCAACCAGCTTCACCTGAAATGCTTTTCCAACAGTCTTGAAGGAGTTCCCACATATGCTGAGCACTTGTTGGCTGCTTTTCCTTCACTCAGTGGTGGAACTCATCCCAAACCATCTCAATTGGGTTGAGGTTGGGTGATTGTGGGTGCTATGTCATCTGTTGATAGCACKATCACTCTCCTTCTTGGTCAAATAGCCCTTACACAGCCTGGAGGTGTGTTTTGGATCATTGTCCTGTTGAAAAACAAATGATAGTCCCACTAAGCGCAAACCAGATGGGACGGCGTATCGCTGCAGAATGCTGTGGTAGCCATGCTGGTTAAGTGTGCCTTGAATTCTAAATAAATCACGGACAGTGTCACCAGCAAAGCAGCCCCACACCATCACACCTCTTCCCCCATGCTTCACTGTGGGATCCACACATGCAGCGATCATCTGTTCACCTACTCTGCGTCTCACAAAGACACTGGGTTAGAACCAAAAATATCAAATTTGGACTCATCAGACCAAAGGACAGATTTCCACCGGTCTAATGTCCATTCCTCGTGGTTCTTGGCCCAAGCAAGTCTCTCCTTCTTCTTGGTGTCTTTTAGAAGTGGTTACTTTTCAGCAATGTGACCAGGAAGGCGTCTCCTCACGCAGTCTCCTCTGAACAGTTGATGTTGAGATGTGTCTGTTACTTGAACTCTGTGAAGCATTTATTTGGGCTGCAATTTCTGGTAACTCTAATGAACTCATCTTCTGCAGCAGTTGTAAGTCTGGGTCTTCCTTTCCTGTGGCGGTCCTAATGAGAGCCAGTTTCATCATAGCGCTTGATGGTTATTGTGACTGCACTTGAAGAAACGTTCAAAGTTCTTGAAATTTTCCGGATTGACTGACCTTCATGTCTTGAAGTAATGATGGACTGTCGTTTCTCTTTGCTTATTTGAGCTGTTCTTGCCATATTATGATTGGCCAACTGATTGGCTCAAACATATTAAGAAGGAAAGAAATTCCACAAATTAACCTTTTACAAGGCACACCTGTTAACAGAAATGCATTGCAGGTGACTATCTCATGATGCTGGTTGAGGGAATGCCAAGAGTTTGCAAAGCTGTCATCAAGGCAAAGGGTGGCTACTTTGAAGAATCTCAAATATAAATTATACACTTTTTTGCTTACTACAGGATTCCATATGTGTTATTTCATAGTTTTGATGTCTTCATTATAATTCTACAATGTAGAAAAAAGTTAAAATAAAGAAAAACCCTGGAATTAGTAGGTGTGTCAAATCTTTGGACTGGTACTGTATACGACTTTTGACTGGTACTGTAAATATATATATATATATATATATAATACTTTTGACTGTCACTGTATATATATATAATACCTGTCTCTTATACACATCTAGATGTGTATAAGAGACAGTGAGTTAACTATTAATAGGATTTATATAGCGCTTTTCTACCAACTGAGGTACTCAAAGAGCTTTACATAGTAGGGGGAAACTCACCTCATCCACCACCAATGTGTAGCACCCACCTGGGTGATGCACGGCGGCCATTTTTGTGCCAGAACGCTCACCACGCGTCAGCGATCAGCTGGAGAGGTGAGGAGTGATATATGCCAATTAGGAATGAGGGGGATGATTATGTGGTCATGATGGAATGGGGCCAAGGAATTTAGCCATGACACCGAGGTTAACACCCCTACTCTTACAATAAGTGGGATTTTTAATGACCACAGAGAGTCAGGAAACCTGTTTAATGCCCCATCGAAAGATGGCACCTTACACTGGGCAATGTCCCCTTCACTGCCCTGGGCATTGGGATCTTCTTAGACCAGAGGGAAGAGTGCCCCCTACTGGCCCTCCAGCACCACTTCCAGCAGCATCTGGTCTCCCATCCAGGGACTGACCAGGACCAACCCTGCTTAGTTCAGAGGCAAGCCAGCAGTGGGATGCAGGCTGGTAATGCTGCTGGGGTGGATGGGGTGTTGATATGTCATTTATATATGGAATATGATTATAATGTTTTACGATGTGCTGTGTCTGTTGACGCAATAAATGTAGACTTATTTCCAGTTGTGTAAAAAAAAAATGTTGAATGTGAAATTCCCTTTGGAGAAGAAACGTGCATTTCCTAGAACATTGTTAGTGCCTCTGAGGGAGAAAAGAAATGAGATACAATATACACAGCCCCAAACTTTTCAACAAAGAAACGGACGTTATAAACACGCAAACCTGTCTCCAATCGCCGCGCTAGCGCCACAACGCTTTCCCTGACGAAAGTGCCTCACGTCAGCAGTATGGAGTCAGACTTCAAAGTTTCCAGAGTACTAAAGGCAAAGGGAGGAAATGAAAAGAGTTTARGGGCAGCCCTCCCCGTCTCACGTTGAGAAAACCACACTGGTCCAGCCACTCGTATTGTTATTGGTTCTCATCTTATCTCCCGCAGTGATAAAATGGACTTACAGTATCTGCATTTTGAATAATCCCCCTTATTATGTATTATGCTATACACTATACAGTGCTCTATTCAGTGGGGTACAACATGATCTTCATCCTCATCGTTGCCCAAAACGATGGAACCTTACAAGAAAATGACTCATGGTTTTTCGCGAGATAAGCACGATGATGTACAGTACATGTGACCTACATGCAAATCCTATAAACTCTCTCGTTGCCATGAATTATGTCATAGATATGAGTTGCTCAGCAGCGGCCAAACTTGACTGTGTACACATCCCTGATACATGCAGCAAGCTACACCCAGATCGTGGTACACCACCCAGACCGTGGTACACCACCCAGACCGTGGTACACCACCCAGACCGTGGTACACCACCCAGACCGTGGTACACCACCCAGACACCACCCAGACCGTGGTACACCACCCAGACACCACCACCAGACCGTGGTAGCTACCCCAGAACCACCCAGACGTGGTGCACCACCCAGACAGCACCAGACCGTGGTCATCCACCCAGACACCACCAGACCTGGTACACACAGAACACCACCCAGACCGTGGCACACCACCCAGACCGTGGTACAACCCACCTAGACCGTGGTGCACCACCCAGACGTTGGTACATCCACCCAGACCATGGTACACCACCCAGACATGGTACAACACCGCAGACACCACCCAGAGCGTGGTACATTCCACCAGACACCACCCAGACCGTGGGTACAACCACCACAGACCATGGGTACACCACCCAGACTATGGTAGCAGCACTGTAACATTACTTCACAGGGCTCCCAAATCACAGCTCACTCTGAATTGTGCTTCGAGTGTCTAATTCAGGGCAGTGAGGAAAAACTAAGCGAGGAGCGAAGGAGCGAAAGGGAGGCGCGCTAGAGAGAAAAATAAACATGTAGGCCTTTCACCCAGTTGGGGGGGGAAACCATGTACAAACACTGTGGCAGGACGCCTGGCCTGAGTGCTCCGGTTTCTGACTTTCCACTTGACCGCACCTTGGAAAAGCAGCTCGCATTAACCCAGCATGCTCTGGAGAAAACTGCTGGGTTCTCTCTCAACCGGCTGCGCCCTCCTTACCTGTTGTGTTCATGCGGCCTCGGCCCGCCTTCCCGTCCGTCCTACTGCCGCCCTCTCTCGCCGTCCCTCCTGGTCTGCCCTCCCTCCGCATCACTCCATTTCAGGAAAACAGCAACTATACATGTACTGTGGCTAACACTGTATGACAGTGTTATGGTACACCTTTATAACACAGTTACAATAGTTGAATTAGTTCTCAGAAATATCTTACGCAAGTACCTGTAAGGTACATGCCCAGTCATATGGGAAATTGATATTGGTGTTAAGTTGTTTGGATTGTACCACTGAACGCCTTCTTTAATTGCTGAAATGATATTTTGCTTTAAAGCACTTGCAGGAGACAGACAGAACACACACGCAATGGAGGGTTGTTGGGAGACAAGGTCGCTGGATTTTTTGGTGGGTCTTGTTTCTAGGGCTTGTGCGATCATGACATTTTTGTAGTGGTTATTGACTGACCGGTCTGCACTTGCGATTACATAAACATTTCTCAGCCTCCACCTACAAACTGCTGATGACCCTTTGGAGCATTATTACATTTAAAAAAAAGTATAATTGGACGATTAAATACAGACTATCAGACGAAATCATTATTTTTTATTTGTCAGATCTAAGAAACATTATGATATGGAAGAAATGTTTTTTCAGAACACAGAAATGAGTTGCCTACTGTATGCTTAAATTTTGTCATTTAGCGGCGGCTGCTTATCCAGAGAGACTTACAGTAGTGAGTCATTTAGCAGCTCTTATCCAGAGAGACTTACAGACTGAGTCATGTTAGCGGCTCTTGATCCAGAGAGACTACATTACTTAGCGCTCTATCGAGACTCAGAGTCATTTAGGCGGCTCTTATCCAGATGGAGACTTACGTATGAGTATTTAGCGGCGCTATCCAGAGAGACTTACAGTATGAGTCATTTAGCGCGGCTCTTATCCCAGAGGACTTCAGAGACTGAGTCATTTTAGCGGTCTCTTATCCATGAGAGACTTACAGTACTGGTCATTTAGGCGCTCTTATCCAGGAGACTTACAGTCTGGAGTCCATTTAGCGGCATCTTATCCGAGAGACTATCAGTATGAGGTATTAGGCGTCTCTTATCCAGAGAGACTTACAGTACTGGTCATTTAGGAGCGGCTCTTCATCCAGAGAGACTTTACAGTACTGAGTCATTTTAGCGGAATCTTCCCAGAGAGCTTACAGTCTGAGTCATTTAGCGGCTCTTATCGCAGAGAGACTTACAGTAGCTGGTCATTTTAGACGCTCTTATCCAGAGAGACTTCCAGTCTGGTCATTTAGCGGCTCTTATCCGGAGATTCGACTGTACATTTAGCTGAGAATTACGTACTAGTTTCATAGCGGCTCTTATCAGAGAGATTACCGTACTGAGTCATTTTGTAGCGGCTTTAATCGCAGAGAACTACAGTATGAGTCATTTAATAGGCGCTCTTATCCCAGAGAGACTTACGCTACATGAGTCATTTAGCGGCTCTTATTCCAGAGAAGACTTACGTATAGTGAGTCATTTTTAGCGGCTCTTTCCGAGAGACTTACAGTACTGAGTCATTGGCGGCTCTTATCCAGAGCAGACTATACAGTACTTGAGTAATTAGCGCTCTTATCAGAGAGACTTAAGTCTGAGTCATTTGCGGCTCTTATCCAGAGAGACTTACAGTACTGAGTCATTTAGGCGCTCTTATCCAAGGGAGATTCTTACAGTACTGAGTCATTTAGCCGGCTCTAATCCAGAGAGACTTACAGTAGTGAAGTCATTTAGTAGCGGATCTTAATCCAGAGGACTTACAGTACTGAGATCATTTAGTAGCGGCTTTAATCCGGAGGTGACATTACGTCTGAGTCATTTTAGTCGGCTCTTATCTCAGAGAGACTTACAGTACTGGTCATTTAGCGGCTCTTTCCAAGAGGACTTACAGTACTGAGTCATTTAGGGCGGCTCTTACCAGAGGTGATTAAGTGCTGAGTCATTTCAGCGGCTCTTATCGCACGAGACTTACAGTACTGAGTCATTTAGCGGCCTTTATCAGCACAGTAGATGCTTCAGTAGCCTCTTCGAGTACATCTGAGTCATGCGGCTCTTATCCAGAGGCTTACAGTACTGGAGTCATTTAGGCGGCTCTTATCCAGAAGAGCTTACAGTACTGAGTATTAGCGGCTCTTATCCAGAGAGACTTACATAGTAGTTCGTGGCTCCAGAAATTACACAGTACTTTAGCGGCTCAGAGGCTTAAGGTGAATGAGCGGTATTCCAGAGAGACTTACAGTGCTGACGTCATTCGTAGCGGCTTCTTTATCCAGAGAGTACTGTATGAGTCATTAGCAAGCGGCTCTTAATCCAGAGAGACTTACAGTGTAGTGAGTCATTTAGTTAGGCGGATCTTATCCAGAGAGACTTACAGTGCTGAGTCATTTAGCGGCTCTATCCGAGATGACTTGACAGTACTCGGAGTCATTAGGCGGGCTCTGATCAGAGCAGTAGCCTCTTACAGCTAGGTGATGCTAGCACTACATTTGAACTACTTTTTCTCATTTATTTCTCAGCGACTTTCGGTTAACACTGACTAGGGCTAGCTACAACGTGGCCGGAAAATTCGAAGCGCGGCACAGTGTAACCAGTGGCGTCGCCAGATAGAACTGTGAGGGCTACCCGGGTAGCCGATCCGTTGTGGTCTTATTGGTAGGACGTATGCTAGGTAGGTTGTGCGACTAGGCGCTCATATGTGGGGTTGATTTCAGATCGTGCGCATGTAGCGCTGAGGCTATGCGTATTTAGGCGGACTAAATAATGCTAATATGCGAAAGTGTCCATTAGTAATATAGAATTGTCAGCTCTGGACGTACTCAGATGATTGGTTGACAGTTCCTCGCTGTGGTTTCTCTGCACGTTCCCGCTGGCGCTGTGAGGGCCGCCAGCAGAATTACCGCCTGCATCACGAGTCAATCGTTCTGTCATCGGCATCTATACCGAACGGACACCTGCCTTCTCTCGCTCGCACTTCCGCTATCAGCGTTGTGACTCACCTTGGTCTCACTTATTAGCATGTTAATTCCTCCTTCCTCACCGCACTAATTGACCTTCTCTCGTTTACCTCGGCTCTGCTTGCCTGGTGGCTTGCTATCTGATTGGATTTCTCGTAGTGTCTCACAGGTTTGCTTTTGCTTGGACTTGCTGACGTCTGTGGCTTTGCTCTCTCGTTATGTTCAACTCTTCGTTCCGTGGCATTTTCGAACGGCTTTACTCTCCCCAGTATGCTTCGTTCTTCCCAGCGTCATTTGTTGCGTCGACAGGACACTGCAGGCAGCCCTTGTCATACTTGAGCATCGGGAGTCATGTCTGGTTCGGTTGCAATTGGTTAGCCTCGCGTTTGTGCGGTCGTCACGCTTGATTAAATGGGATACGCGGGTATTGCTCTTAGTCTTAGTTACGTGGCTTGTCGGCGCCTACGTGCTCGTAGAGTGTCCGCCGTTGCAGCTTCCTGGTTGTTCGAGGTGGCGCTCATGACCACTTCGCGCCCTCATGCTGGATGTAGTTTTTGCTTTGCACCATCGGTCCAGGAGTTTTTTTTTGTTTGTCTCTGTGTTTTTGTTGGTGACGGGCGTTCGGTGTGATTCCGGCTTTGCCGATCGGAACCGGGTGCCTAAGGGCTAGCCGCTTCAGCCTGTTCTACCGCTCCTGCTGGCTCGAGGAGTTTTCCTGGCTCGGCCGTTTCCATTCGCACGTCACACTCTGGATCCTTCGGTAGCCTGCCCCTTCGAGGCGGGAACTGCGACAGGCGTTTTGGGACTTCTCAGCCGGATTTCGTCCAGGCTTCCTATGTCCTGAGCGGCTTCGCTCAGGCGTCCTAACGCTCCTGCCCGGTTCCGTCTGGGCCCTGTCTCTACGCCCCCAACTTTGGTCTTCGCTGCGTGCGCCCATGTCTCGCCCCGTTTGGCTAGTTCCGGTTGGGTTCCGCGGCGTTGCGTCGTTCACAGCAGGGAGGGCTTGTACTGGGTCAGGTTTTGCTTCTCGCTCTTCCCCTTTGCATCGGTGGCGCTGGGAGAGTTACCTGCCGTATCATCATCCCGCTCGCTGCTGCATCTCACCATTCACCGCATCATCCTGCCTCTCTCTTTCGTTCAACTCTCACGGTCGGCATCAAGCGGTTAATTCTTCTCTGATTGGACCACCACAGCGGTGGGTGGCTCCATTCTTGGTTACTCTAGGTTTTAGGATTTTGCTCCACTATAGTTTGTCTTGTTTCCCTCTTTGCTGTGATTTCCCTGAGCGCGCCTCATGGCATTGATTGACTTCCAGTTTCTTGGTAAGTCTTCTACGTTCTTTGGTTTGCATTGACGGCTGTGCTGATGCAGGCTCACGCACCCCACCCTGACTCCACCCGGGCTTCGATCTATGTATGTCCGTGTTCATCTTTTATCTAAATGTTGGGAACGCTTCCGACACGATCAGCGCCTTTGCTTCGTCTCTCAGCGCTCATTTTGTCGTGACAATATGCATTAGTTTATGTTACAGTGTCTTAATGTAAGAAGGATAATGATTGAAGGGAAGACTGGAATAGAGTACAATTTGAGATATTTTTCTCCATTGTTACCGAGCGAGGTCATCTTAAGTGGATTCTCATGCTTTTGAGGGATGCAAAAGTTTGAAGTCAATGTTGGAAATATATACAGCATATTGCTAGATTATTACTATATCTATTCTGGAAATAGTGGTATGTATGTGAGTGATTACCTTCACACTCGGGTAGAAATATGTATTGAGGAAGCAAATATACGCTTATAGGGACTTGCGTGATGACTGATTCAGATATGATCTCATTTTATCAGGTACTCGGATAGTTACACAGGGAGGCCAGCAGTTCGTGAGGTCAGACAGATGGTTTATGGAAAGACCAGAACTAAGGGGTCATGACAATACGAAGAGATCATAGAGGTGTGGCAGACGAGGTAAGCTTAGAAAACTGATATAGGGAGAAGTCAGAAGGACTATGATGGCATTGGATCACTGTAACAGGCTAGGAAATCTGGTACGATAAACTGGCAAGACCAAAACTAGAGTACATGAAACCGCCGGGACAGCAGGCGTCTGATATTCGCTGGACGGTTGAAGATGGGAGCAAGGTGAAGGTCGGACACTGAGACTACACGTAGAACTAAGGCAGTATAGTAAAAGTTCACTACTCAGGAAGTAGTGGATGGGGAGGACCTCACAATGGTGGGATGGTGGGGAGACATCGAGCTACTAAGATCAAGGTGAAACAGTATCCTTGGGCTGGGTGAATCTTATTGAACTATTGAGAAACAGCTAGTTTGAACTGAAAATCAGTAAGCTCTATGGGTCTACTGTACGCTTGCGCCTCAGGCTCCTTCATCGGGAGTCAGTGTATCTCGCGCTCTATGGCAAGCTTGAATCCTATAATTCTTGCCTAAGATCTAGCCTACTGCTCTTTAGCGGATATATAGAAAGTTCCTGAGACAGAAATAGAATAATAACAGATATGGTTGAGAATCTGAGCTTACAATGGTACTCCTACATTCGGTGGCGAAAATAATGTTATGACCTCGTGGCTCATTCAGGACATAATAAGACACGGATCACTCAATGGGATGAAGGGTAGCGCCGCTTTCCTGGCGTCAGTTATAGTGCCAGACAGTTGCTGGGGTATGGCCTATTCACTCTCGTCTAATGTAATATAACTTTAATAGTAAACGCTTATTCACTAGTCTTGAGATTTAAGGATAGCAGAGCGAAACATGCGGTGTAGCAAGTTTATCTTGGGGTTATATGTAATTGCTCTATGGGTTACAAGACGATCACAAGATACACAATTCAGCTGATAATCCTTTCAGGTTGGGTCCTGGTTATACTCTGTATGAGACTCCCACAGGTACGGACACTATTTCAGCAATTGAAATGGTGGCTGGGTAGTGGAGTTAGGCTCGATGAGAGGTTTCACTAGTTCGCTTGGGGTGCTACCAAACATGCACCAGGAGGACTATAGATGGTCTCAAACAACACAGGAGTTAAGGTCTTCCGTTGCAATGGAGGTCACGACAAGAAACACGTTTTCGCGCTCGCTCCCTGCAGGAGAAATCGGGAACAATACTCATATGGATGGATATACCTGATTAACATCGTTTCCTGCTCATTGCTGCGACCTCATCGAGGGACGCATCGCTTGGACTCACAGGTTTGCATCACTGGCTGTCGTAGGGCAACTGATCTGCTATCTTGATTGTCGGGGGCACGCCAGCGTACGGGACTGGACACATCCAGAAGTCTTAGTACCTGGACATTCACATGGAGCCTACATACGTACAGCGTTAGAATAGGTATAACGCTGAGAAATATGTGGCAGAAGACTGCCTAGGTCCACCAGAGTAGATTAGGGTACTAGGTTCTCTCTCTTGCTGAGTCATGAGCCTGCTCAATGACTGGCAACGGCACACTAGGGCGATACGTTGCTTGCGTAAGAGAACGGTCTGAGCGTACAAAAGCTGCTTTGACAGCTATAAAAATCGACTCAGCACCATAAGGCCTGTGATGGCAGCAACTGGCTCGAATCCAATTAATCAACTGGCGCTGGACTATTTACAATTTGTCCACCCCCCCTCCAAATTGTTTTTTACCTGGCTGCACTCACTGTTTATTATCTATGCATAGTAACCTACACTACCTACACTGTACATATTAGCCTCAACTAACCTTTGTACCCCTGCACATTGACTCTGTACGCGTAATACCCTGTTATTAGCCTTATTATTGTTATTTTCTTGTGTACTTTTTTTATTATATTTTACTTTAGTTTTTGGTAAATATTTTCCTTTAACTCTTTTTTGAACTGCAGTGTTGTGTTTTAAGGGCTTGTAAGTAAGCATTTTCACGGTAAGGTTAAGCGTGATGTTATTCGGTGCATGTGAACAAATAAGTTGGGATTAAATGATTTGAAACAACAGTATTAGGTATCTCCCGCAACTGGCGGTATTGCCGTTCGCCAGGGTACGGCACAATGCGTCAGGGTAAGCCAAAAAAAATGTTTGATTCACATTTTTTTAATTTTTTTAAGCAAAGTGTTTAATACAGTCAAAACAGTTTATATTTTCCTAGGGGGCTATACATCTGGGTGAGATTTTTTTCTCTCCTTTTAAGTAGGCCTCGTTTCACTAACCTAAAATAATGTTCAGAGAAATAAAACACAATGTCAAATACAGGTAGACTAGTCAATACTTAACATCCAATCAACATTAAACGTTACTCTCTCGTGGGAATTCCACTAACGGTCCGTATGTAAGCCAAACGTAGCTGCTGCTCATGTTGGTATCTGTAGTGATGCGGCAAAAGCCATTACAGGGAGACATAGTGGGAGTGGTAACGCGCATGGCAAGCATTTTGCTCGCGACACACTTGGGTAGCACTGCAGCATCCACCGAGAGGCCTCTTGCTGCCCAAGGGAATGCTGACAGCTTGAAACGACGTTTGAACACTATCAGTGAAACTGGTTAACTTTGACCATTGCATTTTCACTTGTTCTGACGCGCTTGCATGATGATGAGTTTCTCACACGACTGCCTATCTGGGTGATGTTTTTCCTCGCCTGAATGATTGAAATCTGGGAATTGCAGGGACTCCCCGCAACTATATTTCAATGAGGTATGATTAAGCAGTTGGGA
>NC_036866.1:1059253-1071761 GCF_002910315.2 Salvelinus sp. IW2-2015 | reverse complement strand
TGCCCTCCCTCCCGCATCCTCCTTTCAGGAAAACAGCACTGATAATGTGAACTGTGGCTAACACTGTATGACGTGTTGGTAGCAACCTTTATAACCAGTTACAATAGTGAATTAGTTCTCAGAAATATCTTACGCAAGTACCTTGTAAAGGACACTGCCCAAGTCCTATGGTGACATTGATATTGGTGTTAAGTGTGTTTCCGGATTGTACAGCACTGAACCCCTTCTTTAATTTGCTGGAAATGAATATTTTGCTTTACAAGCCAACTTCAGAGACAGACATGAACACACACCCAATGAGAGGTTGTTGGGAGACAAGGGTCGCTGATTTTTGGTGGTCTTTTTCTAGGGCTTGCGATCCATGACATTTTGTTAGCTGGTTTTGACTGACCGGTCTCACTTGCGATAAACATAAACATTTCTCCAAGCCTCACCCATACAAAGCTGCTGATGACCCTTTGAGCATATTACATTTAAAAAAAGTATAATTGGACGATTAAATGACAGCCTATCAGACAATCATTATATTTATTTGTAGATCTAAAGAAAATAATGATATGAAGAACATGTTAT
Source organism: Salvelinus sp. IW2-2015 (assembly GCF_002910315.2). NCBI lineage: Eukaryota > Metazoa > Chordata > Actinopteri > Salmoniformes > Salmonidae > Salvelinus > Salvelinus sp. IW2-2015. The sequence goes on along the minus strand of NC_036866.1, from coordinate 1,071,188 downwards.
TTCGAACAACAGAACATGAGTTGGCCTACTGTATGCTTAAATTTTGTCATTTAGGGCGGCTGCTTATCAGAGAGACTTACAGTAGTGAGTCATTTAGCAGCTCTTATCCAGAGAGACTTACAGTACTGAGTCATGTTAGCGGCTCTTGATCCAGAGAGCACTTCAGTCATGATTCTTTAGCGGCTGCTTATCAGATGGAGACTTACAGTACTGAGTCATTTGGCCGCCTATCCAGAGAGACTTCAGTAAGTGAGTCATTAGCAGGCGGCTTTATCCAGAGAGCTTCAGCTGGAGTCATTTAGCGGGCTCTTATCCAGAGGACTTAAGTACTGAGTCCATTTAGTAGCGCTACTTATCCAGAGAGACTTACAGTACTGGGATCATTTAGCGGCATCTTATCCGGAGACTATACAGTACTGAGTCATTAGCCGCTTTATCCAGAGAGACTAATACTAGTTTAGTAGGCTTTATCGAACTATACGGTATTTATAGCGGCTCTTTCCAGAGGACTTACAGTACTGGTCATTTTAGGGATCTTCCCAGAGAGCTTACAGTCTGAGTCATTTAGCGGCTCTTATCGCAGAGAGACTTACAGTAGGCTGAGTCATTTAGTAGCGCTCTTATCCAGAGAGACTTCCAGTCTGAGTCATTTTAGCGGCTCTTATCCGAGAGACTTTCAGTACTGATCATTTAGCGGCTTTATCAGAGCGACTTCACGTACTGAGTTCATTTGTCGGCTTCTTATGCAGAGAGATTACAGTATGAGTCATTTTAGAATAGCGGCTCTTATCAGAGAGACTTCAGTAATGAGTCATTATAGCGGCTCTTATCCCAGAGAGACTTACGCTACTGAGTCATTTAGCGGCTCTATTCCGAAGCAGTATAGTGAGCATAGGCTCTTGGTTACAGTACTGAGTCATTGGCGGCTCTTATCCAGAGCAGACTTACAGTACCTTGGAGTAATTAGCGGCTCTTATCCAGAGAGACTTAAGTACTGAGTCATTTGGCGGCTCTATCCAGAGAGACTTACAGTACTGAAGTCATTTAGGCGCTCTTATCCAGAGGGAGATTTACAGTACTTGAGTCATTTAGGCCGGCTCTATCCAGAGAGACTTACAGATAGTCGAAGTCATTTAGTAGCGGATTTATGCCAGAGGACTTACAGTACTGAGTCATTTAGAGCGGTTTATCCGGAGGTGACATTACGTACTGAGTCATTTATGCGGCTCTTATCTCAGAGAGACTTACGTACTAGTCATTTAGCGGCTCTTTCCAGAGAGCTTACAGTACTGAGTCATTTAGCGGACTCTATCCAGAGTGATTAAAGTGCTGAGTCATTTAGCGCTCTTATCGCAGCGAGACTTACAGTACTGAGTCATTTAGCGGCTCTTTATCCAGAGGATTACAGTACTGAGTCATTCAGTAGCGGCTCTTATCCGAGACTTACAGTACTGAGTTCATTTAAGCGAGACTCTTATCCAAGAGACTTACAGTACTGAGTCATTTAGCGGCTCTCTTCCAGAGAGACTTCATGTACTGAGTCATTAGGCGGCTGCTTATCCAGAGAGACTTACAGTAGTGCCGTCATCAGTAGCGGGCCTATCCAGAGATTTAACAGTACTGAGTCTTATTAGCAGCGGCTATCAGAGAGACTTACAAAGGGAGTGAGTCATTTAGTTAGCGGTCTATCCAGAGAAGACTTACAGTGCTGAGTCATTGTAGCGGCTGCTCTTATCCAGAGAGACTTACAGTACTGAGTCATTTAGCGGCTCTTATCCAGAGAGACTTACAGTAGTGAGTGCATACATTTTAATACTTTTTTTCGCACTGGTCCACCGTGGAAATCGAACCCACAACCCTGGCGCTGCAAACTGAGCTACCCGGGACTATCTGGCTATGCGCCATACCATTGGCTGTAGGCTAGCTAGTTCATTTAGCGGACAAAATATGCTTATAAGTGTCATTATTTTATATTATATGTGTCATGTTTGCTCCCGCTSTTCCCTTCCCCTGGCGCTTGAGGGCGCCAGATTACCCTGCATCACACGCTCCTGCCATCCATCACCCACACCTGCCTTCTCTCGTCACTCGCATCAGCGTTAATGGACTCACCTGGACTCACTTATTACATGTTAATTTCCTCCCCTATATTTGTCTGTTCCCTTGCTCTGTTCCCTGCTGCTGCATTGATTGTTTCTTGTCTAAGTTTTTGTTTGCTGACGCTGTGCTTGTCTCGTTATATGTCCGTCATTTATTAAATGTTACTCCCCGTACCTGCTTCGTCTCTCCAGCGTCATTTTGCGTGACAATATGATTATATAGTAAGAAGAAGATAATTGAACGTAGCTGAATAAAGTACAAATGATATTTTTCCCATTCCGGAGCGAGTGTGCATATTAAGTGATTATGTTGAGTGCAAAAGTGATCATTTGAAAAATATCCCATATGCTAGATTTATAATTATTTGGAAAATGTAGTTGTGAGTGATACAAACCATAGAATGTCTTAGGAATCCAAATATATATGGGCTGCGTGATGTGACTATAGTCTATTTATCAGGACTCGGGATAAGACCCAGAGGCAGCCAGTTCGAATCACAGATGTTTATGAACAAAACAGGGGGCAGACAAACGACAGGTCAAGGGCAGGCAGAGGTCAGTAAACCAGGGCAGAGTCAGAAAGATATATGCATGGATATGACAGGCAGAATGGTCAAAACTGGCAAGACCAAAAACTAGAGTACATGAAACACGGGAACACGCTGATAGGACTTGATGGGACAAGGTGAACTGGCAACAGACAAACAGAAAAGGCAAGTATAAATACACAGCAGATAATGGGAGACACCTGGTGGGAGGTGGAGACAAGCACAAGACAGGTGAAACAGATCTGGGTGTGACACTATTGACTATTTGAAAAAGTTGCAAAAATAAGCTTGCACTCTGTTCCTTGCCTCAGGCTGCACAGGCTGTTCTCTCATCAAGTGATCATATTTTTACCCATCAGCCACTTGTCTTTACTAATATGCGAAAAAAATAAAAAAGATTTAGAATGACTCATTACCAGATGGGCAGGAACAGGCAAAAATACATGTCATCAATATGCACTCCAATAGTGAATGGAGGCCGCTTTCCCGCAGTTTAAAACATGCGGGGTAGGCTACTATTGTTACTATTAATTATACTATTACTACTATTTATAGCAGAGCTGCTGAGACATTTTTTTTTTTAAATGCCCTATTACTAAAATCAAATACAAATTCACTATAATTGTAGGCTAACTCTGTAAGCCCCAGTCACAATCAATGAATGGGGCTGTAGTGGAGCAGGTCGAGAGTTTCAAGTTCCTTGGTGTCAACATCACCAAGGAACTATCATGGTCCAAACACACCAAGATAGTCGTGAAGAGGGCACGACAAAACACCTTTTCCCCCTCAGGAGACTGAAAATATATGGCATGGTTCCCCAGATCCTCAAAACATTCTGCAGCTGCACCATCGAGAGCATCCTGACCGGTTGCATCACTGCCTGGTATGGCAACTGATCTGCATCTGTGTACGGCCCAGTACATCACTGGAACCAAGCTTCCTGACATCCATGACCTACATACTACACGTTAAAGGAAAGCCCCAAAAATTGTCAAAGACTCCAGTCACCCAAGTCAGAGACTGTTCTCTCTGCTACCGCATGGCAAGCGGTACTGAAGCGTCAAGTCTAGGACCAAAAGGCTGCTTAACAGCTTCCACCCCCAAGCCATAAGACTGCTGAACAATTAATCAACTGGCCAGCTGGACTATTTACATTGTCACCCCCCCCCCCCCAAATTGTTTTTACACTGCTGCCACTCACTGTTTATTATCTATGCATAGTCACCTACACCTACCTACCTNTGCATAGTCACCTACACCTACCTACCTGTACATATTACCTCAACTAACCTGTACCCCTGCACATTGACTCTGTACCGTAATACCCTGTATATAGCCTTATTATTGTTATTTTCTTGTGTTACTTTTTATTATATTTTACTTTAGTTTATTTGGTAAATATTTTCTTAACTCTTTTTTGAACTGCAGTGTTGGTTTAAGGGCTTGTAAGTAAGCATTTCACGGTAAGGTCTACACGTGATGTATTCGGTGCATGTGACAAATAAAGTTTGATTTAAACTGATTTGAAACAACAGTATTAGGTATTCCCAAACTGGGGTATGCGTTCCCCCCAGGGGTACGCACAATGCCGTCAGGGGTAAGCCAAATAAAAATGTGATTCACATTTTTTTATTTTATTTAACAAGTGTTTTKAAACAGTCAAACAGTTTATATTTTCCTAGGGGGCTATACATCTGGGTGAGATTTTTTCTCTCCTAAGTAGCCTCGTTTCACTACCTAAAATAATGTTCAGAGAAATAACAACACAATGTCAAATACAGGTAGACTAGTCAAATAATTAACATCCAATCACATTAAACGTTACTCTCTCGTGGGAATTCCACTAACGGTCCGTATGTAGCCAAACGTAGCTGCTGCTCATGTTGGTATCTGTACTGATGGCGCAAAAGCCATTACAGGGAGACATAGTGGAGTGGTAACGCGCATGCAAGCATTTGCTCCCGACACCACTTGGGTACACTGCAGCATCCACCGAGAGGCTCTTGCTGCCAAGGGAATGCCTGACAGCTTGAAAGACGTTTTGAACACTACAGTGAAAATGGTTAACTTTGACCATCATTTTCACTTGTCTGACCGCTTGCATGATGATGAGTTTCTCACACGACTGGCCTATCTGGGTGATGTTTTTTCCTCGCCTGAATGATCTGAATCTGGGATTGCAGGGACTCCCCGCAACTATATTCAATGAGGCTATGATTAAGAAGTTGGAGCTCTTCTCTGTCTGTATTAACAAGGACAACACACAGGTCTTTCCATCATTGTATGATTTTTTGTGTGCAAAGGAACTCAAGCTTACAGACAATGTCAAATGTGATATAGCGAAGCACCTGAGTGAGTTGGGTGCGCAATTACGCAGGTACTTTCCCTAAACGAATGACACAATCAACTAGATTCGTTATCCCTTTCATGTCCTGCCTCCAGTCCACTTACCGATATCTAAACAAGAGAGCCTCATTGAAATTGCAACAAGCGGTTCTGTGAAAATTTAATTTAATCAGAAGCCCTGACAGATTTCTGGATTGAGCTGTGCTCAGAGTATCCAGCCTTGGCAAATCGCGCTGTTAAGACACTGATGCCCTTTGCAACCACGTACCTATGTGAGAGTGGATTCTCAGCCCTCACTAGCATGGAAACTAAATACAGGCACAGATTTGATTTAGGATTGAGACTTCCTCCAATAGAACCCAACATTGCAGAGTTATGTGCAACCTTTCAAGCACACAATTCTCATTAACCTGTGGTGAGTTATTCACCATTTTCGATGAACAAAAAGGATTTACATGTAAGATGTTTAAATAAAGAGCAAAATGATTGATTATTATTATATTATTATTTGTGCCCTGGTCCTATAAGAGCTCTTTGGTCACTTCCCACAAGCCGGGACAAAAACTCACACTCGTTCTTATGTTTAATAAATGTACTGTATAGTGTGTGTGTGTGTGGCAGGCTTACAATGATGGCAAAAAAAACAACTTTTGAGAGTACGCTGACCCTGGTGCTAGAGGGGATACGTAGCTGGAGGTTGAATGTTTGATGGGGTACGGGACAAAGAGCCATCCAGTATGCATCATAATACATTCCACACTCAAAGGTGATTCTCTGGTTACTGGCCTGCCTCGCTAACCTTGAAGCTACCTAACAAAAAATGAATTGGCCCTTCATTTGCCACTGTGTCATAACATGCCATTTTCACCATACATATACATGTACGATGAAGCATTATGTCCACATGATGTACTGCAAAATCTCTCATAACCCACTTTGTATTATGACCCATTCATTGGAGTGGTCASTCACTCTACAAGTAAAGATGCCTTGAATAACATTTTGTGTTGTCACACCGGTGGAACTTTTCCAGTTGAAAAAAAAAGGTTCCTTGAGGAACCCCTCTAAAAAAAAGGGTCTTCGACGAACCCCTTGTGTAAAGGTTCAAACTGGAACTTTTTTTTTTATGATATGAGGGGTTAGATATTGAACCTTTTTAATAATATATTGTATCGGTGGCAGCCTATCGGATTGGAGGCGTGGCTGTATTGGATGTGTGGATTTCAGATAGTCCTTTTTTGGGGGCCAAAATAACTATCTTAAAGCCACACCTCCACTCCACGAACCTGTTGCTACGTTGAAACATTMAAGGTTCCTCCAAGAACCCCTCAACGAACCAAAGGTGCAAATATGAACCATTGACTAGCAATGGTTCCTTGAGGAACTCCAGGGGTTCCGTGAGTTCTCCAGGGTTCCTTGAGGAATCCAGGGGTTCCGTGAGGTTCTCCAGGGTTCCTTGAGGAACTCTAAGGGTTCCGTAAGGTTCTCCATGTTCCTTGAGGATCTCCAGGGGTTCCTTGAGGTTCTCCAGGGTCCTCAAGTCACCACTAATTCTAAGAGTCTACATAAGCCAGTAATCAATTTCACTGTCCCTCATGTGCATGGGCTCAGAGAGCATTATAGAAGGAAGTCAGGATAAGTTGTGTACCAGAAGTTACACATGTGAGTGAATGAGTCACACAATATCGTCAATATCATCCCATGCAGTTATTTTCTTAGAACAGAATAGGTCTGTGTTTACACTGTGCAGATGGCTAATCTAACACGGCTCCACTCTCAAAAGAGAGGTCCAAAACTAACATTATGAAATGAACAGCACAAATTCTAAAATAGAGAACTACTTTAAAATAAAACCCAGCTTGATTTTGTATTCACTGAAATATTAGTTCATCTGGACCATTTTCCCCCCTCCTTTACTTTTCTTCCCCCCCCCCGAAATGAAAAACGTAAAGTCAAACGCAGCCGAGGTCTGTGCTTTTTTTCTGTGGTGAATGACTGGGGTAACATTTCCTTCTCTCTGAAGATCAAAGAACCCCAATAAAACCAAAGGCCCATTAGAAACCTATAGCATACCTACACTGTAAAAGGGTTAGCATTTAGCTATTTAATTATGATTTTTAGGGCCCCAATTGGTATCAAAAATATATTTAAAAAAAATGCATATGATAAATGTTTACTATCATAGCCCCATAGAAACGCATTTTTGACATAACACATTTAATAACATTTGGCAAAACAGAAAAAGGAATCATAAAGAATAAGGTTTACGTCTCCTTTCCTATATCCTAGGAGTATAAGAAAAGCTCAGGATTTTTTATTATATATATACTTGGATATTGTATCTTGTATTATATTAGGGGTAACATTTTTTTTGGGGGGGGGGGGGGGGGGCACAAAACTACCTCCATACACCAGTACCTGGTTAAATTAGGCGATTCCCGTGACACTTGTGTGGGTCGTTGAGCGAAACGAAGAACACCATCGTGTTCCCTTTCCACAGAGCGGTTKGTTTGTAGGCCAAACCGTTCGGACGCTACACATGTTTTCGTGAGAAGACCGATTTTCGAGATGTCTCCTAGTCTGACAAACAGTACTCTATCTCTGCCTTTACACCGTAGATGCGGAAGGTGATGCAAAAAGACTGATATCTCTAGCTTAAACAGACAGATTTTAAATGGGGATTTTTTGGGGGGTATTACGTTCATTAGATTGACATACGAGTGCCGTCAATAGACTCTAAAGGATTAAAGCGACCCGGTTTGCACTGGGCAATGTCCKGTCGTGTGACTTGGCGGAGCTGTTGAAGGGGGTGCTCCCTGTTCAAATGGAACAGTAATCCGCACCGCTCGGTCATGTTGTCAACAAGGCGGGCGCGATCAAAGGTTCAGAAACATACAACTTTTTCCATAAAATATATGTTTGAATTTTCGGTCACACTTTATTTGGATAGTCCACATTTTCCATCTGTAGATGCTCCACAGATGCTCATACTATCAACAAACTATCTGTTCGATAAGCAACTGCTTGATAACGTTAGCTAAAGATAGAAGAAGATGTCTTTCCACAATAACATCATCAACCAATTAGTAGGCACTAGTATACACTTGGTAGGTATTTAGTAGACAATTAGTAGGCAATATCTACTCATACCTGGTTAAAATCACATGATTCACACCGATGATGTCATAGGAAACACTTATCATCCGTCATCACTTTGACTACAAAAACGCCATTTTCACATCTGTTGATGTTGGGGTGGTCCTGGAGATGATGAATATGAAGTTGAAAATGTTTGACATTTCCCATTACGAGTGCAATCACTTGTCACCTGGTGCAAACTACGCCTAKCCAGGTGTCCGGGTCAGCTTAATCGAATCCCTTATTATTGAGCTAATAGCACTGGATGTCATATGTCTGTTTTGAGATATAAAGTGCTCAAAAAATTTACGTCTTCATTTTTTTTTGCTGGGTGCGACAAAATCATGGGCTGGTGCCACCAACRMAAAAACAACGTTCCAGCAGGGAAYATGTTAGTCTGGAGTTGCTGTGTGTCTGATTTGGACCAGGTAAACCAGGTGTGTAGCTAATAGATCACCAAGACAAATTAAAGACACAGTCAGTCACAGTCTTGTTGAACATGGCCTCAGAGGCGTCTGTTTTGTCCACAAAGTCAAAGAGAAATAGCTACAATTCAAACTAACCACATTAGAATATGCTCTTTGCAATAAAATGGTAGCAATTTAGTGAGATTCGCCTTAASTAACTTTGTCTGTCATGACTACAACACTAAGCATATTGAAACGATAATGAGACCTGATTCAAGTATTTCTCCCATTCCCGTTCACAGAATGAGAATCAATAGAATGAGGAATCAAATGTGCATATGTAATAACCTTGACAAAAATCTTGCATTTCAGTAAATGAAGAAAGAATTAACCGAAAGTTGGATTTTAACAACCCCTTTAAGTCAAGATGTGGCTCTAAACCTGTACTTTCCTCATTAGTGAATTTATAGACCCCCTTTCTTTTTTACTTTATTAATCTGTACATTTACCTTCTCTATAAACATCCAGTACTATATTTAAGTTCCATGTACTCCTTGAGCATGTTAAATRATGTTTCATTTTAATAGCACCATATTGTCATGATGCGTCCCCAGTAACACATTTGGCGTTCTTTTTGAATAAAGCAACCCAGGATGGTTGGAACTCCATGGAATTGGCAGGATTATTAACAGCCTTTGGGACTGGTATTATTAGCACCAGTTCCTTTACATTTGAATAAACAAATAATAAATAGATGAAAGAAAAATGTATGCTTTTCCTTTTTTCCCTATCTCCCAGCTTTAAGAAACGCAGGGAGTCAGAGCTTAGAAAGCCAGGGACTCAGAGCTTAGAAAGACAGGGACTCAGAGCTTAGAAGACAGGGACTCAGAGTGTAGAAAGCCAGGGTCAGAGCTTAGAAAGCCAGGGCGTCAGAGCTTAGAAAGCCAGAGACTCAGAGTGTAGAAAGCCAGGGACTAGGAGCTTAGAAAGACAGGGACTCCGAGCTTAGAAAGACAGGGACTCAGAGCTTAGAAAGCCAGGGACTCAGAGTGTAGAAAGCCAGGGACTCAGAGTGTAGAAAGCCAGGGACTCAGAGTGTAGAAAGCCAGGGACTGAGAGCATGACTTAAGTGGAATGAGTATCGTATAGCGGGCCTGTCTGCTTCACAAATGAGTTTGGTCTGTTTGCATGTTGCTCAGATACAGAACAAGTAGTGCCAAGAGGAGAGCCCTGTGCAAGACAGTTGGAATATGGCTCCAATATGGTGACATTCTCTCCCCAAGAAAAATAAACATTTTTTAAATGCAGATCCCACTGCAGTGGAAAAAGTGTAACTATTGCCATCATATTGCACGCTTAAAATAAAATGATCCGATGCTCTGAAAATATTACTTTAACACATTTTCTGCTGCTTTGTAATGGAAAGGAATTGAACCAGGGGTGTAAGAGGAAGGAAACGTATTAGCCTCACATGCCGTAGTGGCTCTTAGTGGAGTACAATTAAAGTCACTCCTCAGTTTTCCTTACACCTGAAAGTCTCCAAGTACTTGACACAGTCTATAATATAACATGGTATCATTGATAAGCCACCGAAAGTGAAGCCTATGCGACAAGATAGATCGAAAAACCATTTATTCTCAAGATTTGGCCCAGGGAATAAATGTCTTAATAAAAAGAAACTAGAGACTGCAGCAGGAACTGGAGAACTCCCAACTGGCCCAAGTGTCCTCTGGGACTTGAGCCACCCACCAACCTCAATGCTACTGCCCCCTGGTTTAAAGATGGAATCCTTAGTTGCTACATCCATTTTTTGACTTACAAATTAATTATATATACACCCATTGATTCTTGAAGAATATTACTTATAAATGCCTCATGAGCTCAGTTAAACTGCCTCATCAGAAACCAAAATAGAAGCAATGTTTATAAACAATGCAAATGTAAACAAACACTGTCAAAACGATCAAGTTGATAGTTAATTAAACCTTTATTTAACTTTTATTTAACTCGATAAGTCAGTTAAAAAGAACAAATTCTTATTTACAATGACGGCCTACACCCGGCCAAACCTGGACGACGCTGGGCCAATTGTGCGCCGCCCTATGGGACTCCCAATCACGGCCGGATGTGATACAGCCTGGATATCATGGATGGTCAGTCCTTGCAGCCATAGCGTAATCTATGGATTTGAGAAGTGGTGACATTTCTCTAGGCCAATCCCCTCAGCTGTTTACTATAACAGAGGTGGCCGCTTTGCTGTTGTTTCAATTAAGGATTGTAACTTTAAAAGTAACTTTCCACAATACCTGTCTATGGACATGGCAGTAACATGGGCATGTAGTTACTTTTAATTAAACTTTTAGACCAGTTTTCTTTTAACAAAGTATGCCACTTACCAGATGCTTTAATTCAAAGAGACTGGATAAAATTATTGCAAAAAATTGTAATGATGTGATCCCTGCAGGAATTGAATCCACATCCTCTGTATTGCTGGCACCTTGCTCTTACCAACTGAGCAACACAGGACCACAATGGTGAAGAGTTGTTTTGGTTGTCCACTAATAGCTGCAAGCCCTACTGCATAGATGTGTAATTATTACACACACGGTTAAACATCACCAGGGATGATCAGCAGAGTCGTGTTCATGAGGGTCTGTTTTCTTTAGTTTGGTGCCTAATTAGGGGCCATCGAGGTGCCAAGCCATTGATCCATAGCTGAGGAGAGAGGTAACGTAGCCGGTAGTGTGTGTTACACTACATCATGCTGCTTTCATATCGCCTGATCACCAACCAATCTCGCTTGCCCCCGGGTGCCCCCTCCCTCCCACCTTGATTGCCTCTCTTCTTGGGGCTTTGGGGCCCCATCTGTCCAGCAATCAGTCGACCCTTCAAAGCCCTGGTCCGGGCCATGTTCGACAATCTGGCTCCACCTGCCAGCCAATCTTTCCGCCTCGGCATAGGCATGCGTTCAGGAATGCAGGTCATGCCGTGTTTCACCCCCCCCCTCCCCTCCGATCGCCATATCACCTGGTTTGTGTCTGAGTGTCTCGGTTTCCCTGCTACGTGTCGGGAGACCACATGCTGATGCTTCCGGGAAAGGAGAGTCAAACAGGGAAGCGATAGGTTATTATAGGAACCACAAGAGGTGAATGATAAGGCCTCTAGTTAGCCAATAGTCCTTGTTTTGAAGCTGGCGGGAGAAGACAGAGAAGCACAGAGAGTCACGAGACGAGAGCCTCCACACGGCGATGTACTTAAAGGAGGAAGAGAGAGAGATGAGAGACGAGAGAGTAGACCAGAGAGAGAGATGAAGAAATCAAGAGAGAGAGAAGAGCATGAGAAGAGAGAGAAGATCCTCTACCTTATGATACAGTATGAATGATATATTTGATATGAA
>NC_036866.1:1057590-1059228 GCF_002910315.2 Salvelinus sp. IW2-2015 | reverse complement strand
TCTCTCTCTCTCTCTCTCTCTCTCTCTCTCTCTCTCTCTCTCTCTCTAAAGTGATTGCCAGCTGTATGAATTCAGACTCTGCTATGGTTACAGCCGGAATAAAGCTCAGTGTTAAAATCATTATGGCACCACTGATGAGGTTTTCAACGTTACTTCCACTCGGGAGAGATTCCAGGTGTTCTGGCGTTCCTTTGGAAATGTTTAATTATAGCCATATCTTATTCTGTAATTTCATTTTCTTTCATGTTGCATTTCCCAGAAGAAAGGTGATTCATCGAGTAATTGTTTAAGCATCATACGTGGTGCTACTGTTGTGTCAGTTCATTGGGTTATTCCATAAACTGATTTAGAAATTGGTATAAAATTATTCAGGAGGTCTATTTTCTCCAGTATTACAATGTTGTTGTTAACAGTAAGTACGTAGCTCAAGCAGGATAGTGTTTATAGTCATAATATATTGTCATATTATTTCTAATTCTTTTACGAAATTGGACATAGGCCTTTTTCATTCTCATCTCATTCTCAGAAATCATCAAATGTGGAAATGACTCCGTGAACTTCATGAATCACGGTCAACATAAAGGAAGTAACTTCTAATCCCAGGTCTAACGTGGGTTCTTCAGACAGAGAGCACGGGTTCCCTTTGAGCTGGCAGCCTCGGTAGTGCCCCTCTACAGTTATCCTGTTAAATGCTCTACGTGACCCCAACCCCCCCCCCACACTCACCCACAGCCGCCCACCCCCAAACACCAGGGTACCCCTCACAGGGTGGCATTAGATGAGGGGACATTACGTCAGCGTAGCTGGAGAGCAGGGGATAACGTAGCCGGTATGTGTGTGTTACACTGACATCATGCTGCTTTCATATACGCCTGATCACAACCATCTCGCTTGCCCCCGGGTGCCCCCTCCCTTCCCACCTGATTGCTTTCTTCTTGGGGCTTTGGGGCCCCATCTGTCAGCAATCATCGACCCTTCAAGCCCCGGTCGGGGCCATTGTTCGACAATTGGCTCCACCTGCCAGCAATCTTCCGCCTCGGCATAAGGCATGGTTCAGAATCAGGTCCATCGCCGTTTGTTTCACCCCCCCCCTCCCCCTCCGATGCTAATCACCTGTTTGTTGTGAGTGTCTCGGTTCCTGCTACGTGTCGGGAGACACTGCTGCTTCGGGAAAGATCAACAGGGGCAGTAGTTTGGACCACAGTGAATGATGGAGGCCTCTAGTAGCCAATAGTCTGTTTTAGCATGGGCAGCYCCATCGAGGGCCTCCACCGTGCTTCTTAAAGGAGTCAAAGTAGTCAACTGAGTGGGGATTCCAATGGGTTGTAGTCTCAATGGCGCTGCCCATGCTGTCACAGTCACTATAATGGCACAGATAGAAAGGTGAGTCCTATATCTAGCTCTATGGTTTGGACTGCAAGGGGGACCTGGAGAAGAGAACTGGTGGGCACAAGCCTTAGACAGACTGGCCCAGTTTAGGGGTCTCTGAACCTGGTCTTGAACAGCTAGATGGTCTGTTTGTTCCTATTGTGGCTAGTTGGTCCAGAAGGTCCAGAACATCTCATCTATTGTGGTTAGTTGGTCCAGAGCATCTCATCTATTGTGGCTAGTTGGTCCAGAGCATCTCATCTATTGTGG
>NC_036866.1:1021741-1050184 GCF_002910315.2 Salvelinus sp. IW2-2015 | reverse complement strand
AGTTTTGGGTCCAGAACATCTCATCTATTGTGGCTAGTTGGTCCAGAAGGTCCAGAACATCTCATCTATTGTGACTAGTTGGTCCAGAAGGTCCAGAACATCTCATCTATTGTGGCTAGTTGGTCCAGAAGGTCAGAGCATCTCATCTATTGTGGTTAGTTGGTCAGAACATCTCATCTATTGTGGTTAGTTTGGTCCAGAGCATCTCATCTATTGTGGTAGTTGGTCCAGAGCATCTCATCTATTGTGGCTAGTTGGTCCCAGAACATCTCATCTATTGTGGCTAGTTGGTCCAGAGCAACATCTCATCTATTGTGGCTAGTTGGTCCAGAGCATCTCATCTATTGTGGCTAGTTGGTCCAGAACATCTCATCGAGACCCTAGAGTTGAAACGTGTTGACAAGATTGAGGACTTTTGTTGAGACCTGTGCTATTACACAGGCCATATTTCCCTTCCTGTTTTATCAAATGGACATTAATCAAATGGCCACCGGAGTATTTACATTGACAACCCCCCCCCTCCATTTGTTTTGTACACTGCTGCTACTCGCTGTTTATTATCTATGCATAGTCACTTCACCCATACCTATGTGAACAAATTACCGCTAACCTGTACCCCCGCACACTGACTCGGTACCGGTACCTCCTGTATATAGCCTCGTTATTGTTATGTTATTGTGTTACTATTAATCATTTTTTTACTTTAGTTTATTTGGTAAATATTTTCTTCACTCTTTCTTGAACTGCACTGTTGGTTAAGGGCTTGTAAGTAAGCATTTCATGGTAAAGGTCTAAATCAACATAAAGTTTGATTTGATTTGATACTTGTAGATATAGTATCAAGTGTTCAGTTATGTAATGATTGAAGAGGACGGGGGAAATACTGTGTGGAAACCAAGGGCTGTTGACCGTCAATATTATACCCACCAACGTGACGGTCTGGCTGCCTGCCGTACGTACGTACACCATTTTCCCTCTTAAATCATCCTCATGTTAAATCTAGTCCTTTCTAAACCTTAATTTCAGAAAACCTAGAAAGTCTGCATATTCCTAACACAATATTACAACACAGTTCACGGTTCTATTTTAAGTGTGAAAATTAAAGCAATGTGTTGATTACATAGCAAGGGAACACCATACTGCTCACGCAAGGGAACATATCTCCCTGCCGCAAACACACAGGTATTGGGCTGGATATTCCACTTGCCTGCAAAGGAGCTGGGCTCCATGAGGTAACCGTGTTGACAAAAAGGCTGAAGTCTTCAAACTTACACCAAATGAGTTGCCGATTATTAAAAGGCCGCTTATTCCACGAAAGAGAGCGGTGTTCGCCGAAAACGTGCGTTGTAGGGTTGAGCTACTTTGTTTTAAAGGGGTAGGTTGGGATGAGCTTTAATGGAAATTGATGCATCTCATCCCAATTGCCTTTTGAAATGTTGAATGTCTCAATTTTGGTGCGTTCTTGGGAAGGAAAAGCGTTGTGTGCTCCGTGTGGGGATTACGGTGAAAACATCTTGACAAGCCCGAGGATTTAGTTGCATGTCATATAAGTGTAAAAAGACAGACCGGACATGACAGAAAAGTAATATTTTGACATGGTTCCCTGGAGCCATCAGCCATACTATATTACTATGACATGGTTCACTGGCAGTCATCAGCCATACTATATTACTATGACATACTATATTACTATGACATGGTTCACTGGAGCCATCAGCCATACTATATTACTATGACACGGTTCACTGGCAGTCATCAGCCATATTACAGTACTATGACATGGTTCACTGGCAGTCATCAGCCATATTACAGTACTATGACATGGTTCACTGGGCAGCCATCAAACATATTACAGTACTATGAGAATGGTTCACTGGCAGTCATCAGCCATATTACAGTACTATGACATGGTTACAGGCAGTCATCAGCCATATTACAGTACTATGACATGGTTCCTGGCAGCCATCAGCCATACTTAATTATATGACATGGTTCACTGGCAGTCATCAGCCATATTACAGTACTATGACACGGTTCACTGGCAGCCATCAGCCAATATTAAAGTACTATGACATGGTTCACTGGCAGTCATCAGCCATATTTACAGTACTATGACATGGTTCACTGGCAGTCATCCAGCCATAATTACAGTTACTTGACATGGTTCACTGGCAGTCATAGCCATATTACAGTACTATGACATGGTTCACTGGTAGCCATCAGCCATATTACAGTACTATGACATGGTTCACTGGAGCCATCAGCCATATTACATACTATGACATGGTTCACTGGCAGTCATCAGCCATATTACAGTACTATGACATGGTTCACTGGCAGCCATCAGCATATTACAGTACTATGACTGGTATCTGGCAGTCATCAGCCATATTACAGTACTATGACATGGTTCACTGGCAGTCATCAGCCATATTACAGTACTATGACATGGTTCACTGGCAGCCATCAGCCATATTACAGTACTATGACATGGTTCACTGGCAGCCATCAGCCATATTACAGTACTTATGACATGGTTCACTGGAGTCATCAGCCATATTAGTACTATGACATGGTTCACATGGCAGCCATCAGCCTAATTACAGTACTATGACATGGTTCACTGGCAGTCATCAGCCATATTACAGTACATGACATGGTCACTGGCAGCATCAGCATATTACAGTACATAGTGACATGGTTCACTGGCAGTATCAGCCATATTACAGTACTATGACAGGTTGTACATGGCAGCATCAGCCTCTATTACAGTACTATGACATGGTTCACTGGCAGCCATCAGCCATATTACAGTACTATGACATGGTTATTGGCAGTCATCAGCCATATTACAGTAAATGACAGGTTTCACTGGCAGCCATCAGCCATTTACAGTATATGGCATGGTACTGGTAGCCATCAGCCATATTACAGTACTATGATGTATCACTGGCAGCCATCAGCCATACTAATATTACTATGACATGGTTCACTGGCAGTCATCAGCCATATTACTTACTATGACATGGTTGCTGGAGCACATCAGCCATATATATTACTATGACTATGGTTCACTGGCAGCCATCAGCCATATTACAGTACTATGACATGGTTCACTGGCAGTCATCAGCCATATTCGAGTACTATGACATGGTTCACTGGCAGCCATCAGCCATATTACAGTACTATGACATGGTTCACTGGAGCAGTCATCATATTACAGTACTATGACTGGTTCACTGGCAGCCATCAGCCATATTTCAGTACTGATGACATGGTTCACAGGTGGACTGCATCAGCCATTAAAGTACTATGACATGGTTCACTGAGACATCATAGCCATATTAAACAGTAACTATGGATGGTTCAATGGCAGCCATCAGCCATACTACATTACTATGACATGGTTCACTGGCAGCCATCAGCCATATTACATTACCTTGACATGGTTCTCTGGCAGTCATCAGCCATATTACAGTACTATTACATATTTCTACTCACACTTCCCACAGGAGAGAAGCTATATCTGAAGCTGTTGACATTCCCACATTTCATAATAGTAAAGTGGTTATTTCTGCGCTGTGGAGAACACTGTAAAGATCCAAATAATGAGGAACGTGTATTCATAAAACCAGCATACCATCTGGGAGTGGTTGTGGAGGACAAGACTTCATCAAGGGTCTTTGGCAGGAACAGTCTATCGTGGCTACGCATTCTTTCCAACATCTCCGAACAAAAAACAAAACAAGTGTTTCGGCATTACTACAGGATCACTGGGAAACACCACCATAAACATATGCCTCAAGGAATTCCAATGGAAAATTACACCATCACTACTGGAAAAACTTGCAGAGGACTCCCCTCTTCATGTGGAATGGTAGGGCCTGCCAGGCCATTGTTAATAACATGATCAGGGGGTTTTACAGGTACAATGGTTTTGATTTGGCAGATACCAAACGTGGAGGGGGGCAGGCTTTCGGGAGGAAATTAACCTTGATCAAGTTCAAATGTTTTGGTAAATTAATTTTAACAGCTTAATGCCGATTTGCCTTTTCCATTGCCAAAATAAAAAGGTGTTTGGCTCCAGGGGTCAAAAATGGTATTTGGTTTCAGATTTTTATCGTTGTAATAATAGCTGTGCAAATCCTTCCCCCGAGGGATAGAAAGGTTTACATCTCGTTAAAAAAAGGTTAAGCTCGAGGTTCAGTGGACCATTGGGATCACAAGCAGCAGTAGAAGGTCAGCTGGTGAAAGAGGAGTGGACCATGGATGATGCATCAACTGCCAATGGTTCATTTGCACACTTTGTTGAAGAAAACAAGTACATTACTTTGATTTAAATTATGTAATTCTAACTTTACATTGATTGCCCTGAATAGCTATACATGTTCAGGCTAGTTGCATAGGCATGGACAGTGTATGTAAAGTGTTATTATATTGTACAACTGTTATACAAAGTGGTTGGGTTAAATGTGGCAGACACATTTCGGTTGAATGCTTGTTGTTCAACAAGTTGTTCAACTGACTAGATATCCCCTTTACCTTCTCCTGTTCACTGTTCAATTTACTGCACAAAAGTAGAGACATAACAACACAAAATTAACACAGATGTAAGTAGGTGGGCAAGTCAGTTAAGAACAAATTCTTATTTACAATGACGGTCTAGGAACAGCAGGTTAACTGCCTTGTTTAGGAGCAGAACGACAGATTTTTATCTTGTCAGCTCGGGAATTCGATCTAGCAACCTTTCGGTTACTGGCCCAAAAAATCTAACCACTAGGCTACCTGCCGCCCCTAGTCCACTGTTGATACTGTCCCAAAATGTTCAGCAGGTCAGCTCAGCAGTCAAAGGTTTCAAGATATTGGACTCTCAAGAAAAAAACTCACGATGATGTTAAATGATGTAGAAAAGTCCAATATCTTGCAAACTTGACTGCTGAAATGCAAAATATTTTTGGGGACTGTGTGAACAGTGGACTAATGAAAAATATACCAAAACATCGTTTTTAATTGGAGTTTTCCTTTTAGGATCAAAGCTGTAGTTAGATAATCAATTAATAGTTATCAAATAGCATCCCACAAGTTGTTCATTTATGCCGAATAAATATGTTTTTAATTCATGATTTACAGTCATTTTAGTGCCCCATGATTTCTCTACTATCAGTGCTCACAAATGTCCGTCATCACTAGTCCACAAACAATCCCTTGTTCAACACAGACATTCATGTGGTACAGAGGTCAAAGACCTGGGTAGCATAAGACTTTTGGGCCTTGTGGAAATGGGTCCACCAGATAACCCCTGTGTAGCCACTGTCTCACCAGAGCCTCCATTTTGTGCCCCACAGCATTGTGTTGTATGCTCCCTCCATTCACACTCAGAGTGTCAGCCTTAGTTTRAAAGTTGCTGAAATAATTTGTCTGATCGAGGCCCCCGCTCATTCACTGTCTTTATCTTCTTCTGCCATACTGCCTCTCAAAGCTAGACGCATCAAGGGGGCCCTGGTGCTGTCTATATGATTGCCAGGGCCCACCACCACCACACCCCAACATGGAACAGTTTGATTCCGCAGGAACAAACTTTCTCCTCTTGACTGAYCAGATGTAGTTGTTCTGTGTATAAACTGGTCAGACGGCAGCATTAATGAGACGGTAAAAACATAGATAGCCCTGGCTAAATGTTATGTTTCTGTGATACCTCATTCTCTTCAACAAAGACAAAACAACTACCACTGTAGTAACCCAGATTCAACATTCCTTTAAAACAAAAAGCGATATCTGCCCCTTTTTCCCCAAAATGGCTGTAATTTACCATATCAATAAAGCTGAGGTAGGGAGGTGAGGCACAATCAGCCAAACAAAAATATGACCTTTGGGAATTGAAAACTCCACATTAATGCCTTACATTTGTTGATGGTAGGGCTCCATTTTCTGAAGATAGGGGTTGCTCTATTTATAGGCTGTCAAGTTGTGGTTTTAGAGGGCCTCCGTCGTTACTTAGCCTCCCAGAGATCTGCTTTTTCCACGTATATTGCTCAAATTTCCGACACTTTATTGTTACCCTTTATAACCCAGCTATTTGTCTTCTCATATTAAAAACAGATTTCTACCCAACAGATTTTCCCTTGGAAGCCAACGGGGTGATTCCGTTAGCAGACCGGTACTAATCTCAAATGTGTTATTTAAGAGAAGAAAAAAAAAGGGATACTGGTTTCAATTAAACAACAACAGACTTCACACCAAGGAGAATGTGCTTTGCTGCAATTACGGTGCATGTGAAAACTGTAGATACACTAGCAAGAACTCCAAGCGAAATGAGTACATGTCCTTTATACAGTGGGCCACCTCAGGCCGATGTCGATGTCAACGTAAACCACAACACCAAACACTTCAACTGTCCACCAAATGTGACGGTGAAGATCGAAGTGCATACAGTGCTATGGTGCATGCAGCAGCAGGAAGATAACATTCATCTTCCTATTGCTGTAACCAATTAACCCTAACGCCTGCCTAAAATACAGCAATTAAAAAAGCGTGATTCATTATTTCCTCAATGCCACTGTTGCCTATTAAAGAGGTAGAGCAAAAGACAAAAAGAGGGCCACACAGCTGGCCCACAGCTAACTGATAGAACCAAAATGGCAACCCCTATCCTGTATGAAAACACCAGAACCACCTTCTCACCACAGAATGCCTCCAGTCAAGACTGCTGCTGTTAACAGAGCTATGAGAGGATGCCAGGATTGATAGCCATTACATGTYTATTTATTCACTGTTGACAAGAAAATATAAGAAATACCATATTGACTTWAACCTGTGATGGGGTTTGGTTTGGGGGGTTTTTGTGTTGTGGAGACTAGCTTGAATGAAGTAGGTCACAGTACAGTGTGTCATTGAAACCAATTGGCAAGATGGTTGTTAAGTTTCCTTTTAACAACAATATGTGTAAGTGTTTGCTTGTTATGGTAACTGCTAGGGGCGGCAAACAGTCATTGGTTTCAGACCAGTACCCTTTGATTTTCAATGTAAATTTCAGTCCCTTGCATGTAAATCGCAGGCAATGCTCTGGGTTGAATTAGGACTATTGTCCAAAGTGTAAACACACTTCGACAGAAAGTGGTTTGCAGGGGAAAATGGAATCCCCGGAAAACTTGTTGAATGTGTACTAAATGAATCGTAGGTAAGGGGCACGCCAGGCATGGGGGAGCTCGGAAAGAACACTAACATTTAACAATCTACATTGTGTGGTTTGTGAAGTTCTTTGGTGGTGCGTGCAAGGCACTGCAAGTGGACATCACAACATGGAGCCAGCCATTGAAGAACCCATAACCAGCAAAGTCAGTAATTGTTGAGTCTTTTTGGGGGGGMGGTTGGAGTAGTTGCTGCGGCCTGATGGAAGTGAGGAAGAGGGAAACCTCTAAAGCTTTTRGGGTGGGGACGTTCCCAGAGATTTCAGTTCCCAGAGATTCACAACAACAGAAAATTAAGATAAATTTGGGAGCCAGTAGATTGAGAGGAAACGGCTATAAAAACACGACAATACAGAGATACAACGCTAGCGAGAATAGCATCTCCCATTTTCTCCTCAGCTTATACAAAACACCAAATCCACCATAGATCTGGGTAAGAATCTAGAATACATGAATCTTGAAAGGTGAATGGGATGTTGCCTAATGACTCATACTGAATGTAATCCCCCTGCTATATCTATGGCTACATACATTCAGTATGATGCTGCCATCCTATAAGTATTTTCTGTTAAAGTCAAAGTGAGGGGCGTTGTACACAACAAGTCATCAGCAATTGGCTCGTCTCTAACCAATCAGGTATCAAAGCCAATGAAAGGCCGCTTTGCCGACATGCGTTCAGGCTCTGACCCAACCCATCGGTTTCTGGGACCAATCATAACGGTTTGAATGTGTTCGCATTCTAGAAGTCGTAGGGGAGGAGATCAAATCCAGACTCAACGTTGGAGAGAAAAGTTAGTGGGCGTGGCTTTTGGCCGGAGCGATGCGGATGGATATCCAGGCTAGATTGAAAGGCCTTGAAGGCCCAAATACACAATAAATCACCTATTCATGGTTTACTGTGGGTTACACAACAAAATTAGGAATGATCTTTGTTGTCAGCTGTCCAGCCATAATAATAATTATGTAACTATAACATAACATAATAACATAATAATGTAACTATAGTGTTATATTACTGTAACTCAACTATAGTGTTCTGTTACTGTAACTCAAATAGTGTTCTATTACTGTAACTATAGTGTTATATTACTGTAACTATAGTGTTCTATTACTGTAACTATAGTGTTATATTACTGTAACTATAGTGTTCTATTACTGTAACTATAGTGTTCTATTACTGTAACTCAACTATAGTGTTCTATTACTGTAACTATAGTGTTCTGTTACTGTAACTATAGTGTTCTATTACTGTAACTATAGTGTTCTATTACTGTAACTATAGTGTTCTGTTACTGTAACTAAGTGTTATATTACTGCAACTATAGTGTTCTATTACTGTAACTCAATGTTCTATTACTGTAACTATAGTGTTCTATTACTGTAACTATAGTGTTCTGTTACTGTAACTATAGTGTTATATTACTGTATGTCACGTTCCTGACCTTATTTCCTTTGTTCAGTCTTGTTTAGTTGGTCAGGACGTGAGCTGGGTGGGCATTCTATGTTATGTGTTTCTATGTTGGGTTTATTGTTTGGCCTAATATGGTTCTCAATTAGAGGCAGGTGTTTGTCATTGTCTCTGATTGGGAACCATATTAAGGTTGACTGTTTTCACTGTTTGTTTGTGGGTGATTGTTGCCGTGTCTGTGTTTGTTCGCCACACGGTACTGTTTTCGTTAGTTTGTTCACGTCGTTTATTGTTTTGTATTTTGTCAAGTGTTTTTTCGTCTTCGTTTAATTATTAAAGTATGTATTCAAACCACGCTGCGCTTTGGTCCGATCCTTGCTCCTCCTCAGACGAGGAGGATTACGACGAGCGTTACACTGTAACTCAGCTATAGTGTTCTGTTACTGTAACTCAACTATAGTTTCTGGAATATTGCTAATTATCTTTATGGAGTCAGATAAACATGTTAATAGGCTAATTGCTTAGTCTTKTTACGAGTCGCATATGATGTGTTTTGTAATATCCCCATATWAAACATGACGGCCTACTACACTCCTATCCACATCGACAGGCCTAATTGTGGAGCGGGTTTGAGAGCTTCAAGTTCCTTGGTGTCCTGACTTAACATTGTCCACACACAACCGCACGGTCGTGAAGAGGGCACGGCAGTGAGGCTGAAAAGACTTGGTGTAAACCAGTGTGAAATGGCTAGCTATTTAGCGGTGGTGCACGCTAATAGCATTTCAATTGGTGACGTCACTTGCTCTGAGACCTTGAAGTAGTTGTTTCCCTTGCTCTGCAAGGGCCGCGGCTTTTGTGGAGCGATGGGTAACGATGCTTCGTGGGAGGCAGTTGTTGATGTGTGCAGAGGGTCCCTGGTTCGAGCCCGGGTAGGGGCGAGGAGAGGGACGGAAGCTATACTGTTACATTGGCATGGACCCTCGGATCCTCAAAAAGTTCTACAGTTGCACCATCGAGAGCATATTGACTGGCTGCATCACCGCTTGGTATGGCAAATGCACTGCCCTTGACCGCTAAGCGCTACAGAGGGTGGTGCGGATAGCCCAGTACATCACTGGGGCCAAGCTCCCTGRCATCCAGGACCTCTATACCAGGCGGTGTCAGAGGAAGGCCCGAAAAAAAGGGGCTAGGCGTCCAGCCACCCAAACCATAGAKTGTTCATTCTGCTACCATGCGGCAAAAGGTACCCGGAGCATCGGCTCTCAGGACCCCCAAAAATGTGTTGTTTGTATTATTTATCATTGTGGAGTGACACCTAAATAAACGTTTCTAACTCTTATTCTGCATACAGAAAAGCACACAGTTTGGGGTAGGCACTAGGCAGTAACCTGAGCACAGATTGATCATATTACAATGTAGACATGTCATCACCTGTCACAGTTCACATATCTACAGTAAATATTTGGTAGAATTTAAAAGCTTAATAATTCTGGGGTGATATTAATTTCTTCTTAGCAAAGAGGAGCTTGTCAAAGACAACATTTCATTAAAAAAAAAAAACCTGGATATGATTGTAATGATGTCTTAGAATAGACTTGTCTCTCAAGAGTGAAAGAAATACATTTTGAAAATACTGTAATTCCATATGTGAAGGAGAACAATTTTACGTTTGTGCCAATGCATTTAATTCAGGGAAATCTATACCTGCGGATCTGCCAAAGTCTACCTCATCGAACACTGATAAGAGTGTGGTAGGTATCGTACACAGAGAGAAAAATGTCTATCATCCAATGGAATGCAAGTTGAGAGTTATAATTTCATGATGACAACTGTAAATTAAGCGGTAACTGAGACGGGCAGACTGGGGAAACGTGTAAAATACGGCTACCATATGTAGTCAATGATACATGATACGGTTCCATGACAAGAACTCACAGTAAAATAAAAGAAAATGATAACATAGTCAGCATGAATGGATTATTCTGTGMGCAAACTACCTGTAGTATCTCTGAAGCTGCAGTACAATATCACAAGATCTCTCAGGTGGGGGTAAGGGGGTTAATAATTGATCACTTTACAGATAGTATATAAGTCTCTATACCCACATTACTTATAAACCTTTTATAAATGATGTTAGATATCTGAACACCATCTAGGGGAAAACACATAAACACTTTGTAAATTATTTAAAAGTATATCTTATTAACAGTTTTAGTAGAAGGACACTGTCTTGGAAATTCGTGTTTGCGCGTGCCATGAAGACATTACGCACCAAACCGTCTGTACTACAGAGTGCCCTGCAGTCACATCAAACCAGTCTGTACTACAGAGTGGTCACATCAAACAATCTGTACTACAGAGTGGTCCATCAAACCGTCTGTACTACAGAGTGCCCTACTGTCACATCAAAACAGTCTGTACTACAGAATGGTCACATCAAACAGTCTATACTACAGAGTGCCCTACAGTCACATCAAACAGTCTGTACTACAGAGTGCCCTCAGTCACATCAAACAGTCTGTACTACAGAGTGCCTACAGTCACATCAAACAGTATGTACTACAGAGTGCCCTACAGTCACATCAAACAGTCTGTACTACAGAGTGCCCTACAGTCACATCAAACAGTCTGTACTACAGAGTGCCCTACAGTCACATCAAACAGTCTGTACTACAGGGGTCACATCATAAACAGTCTGTACTACAGAGTGCCCTACAGTCACATCAATCCATCTGTACTACAGAGTGCCCTACATTCACATCAAACAGTCAGAGAGTGAACCGTGGGCTTTGAGATTGGTGAGTGAGATCATGGTGTAATCCCAGTTGCTGCTGTTCGCACCGACCAGACCCTCCACTTGCAGCATGTTCACTTCCCAGTGGAGGCCAGCCATGAAGAGCCTACCTGGAAATTAAGTGAAGGCAGATTGGGAGCCTGGCTAGAGATTTCCTAGTTGGGGTGGGGTGGGGTGGGGTGGGGGGTATGGAACAAATTATAGGGCCTTTTAATGGTTACAGATCCAGAAGATATTCTAAGACTCTTAATGACCTGATGAGGTTGGATCAAACAGTCCTCGCTAAGCAGACAAGCATCACAAGCTGACCAGGTCTGGTCTTGTTCTCTGTCTTTCCCATGTATACACACACACACACATGTACGTGCATAGACACACAAACACACACAACACACCCACACACACATGCATGTGCATACACAAACACACACACGCACACACATATGTACGTGCATACACACCCACACACAGACACACACACACACACACACCCACACACACATGCATGTGCATACACAAACACACACACACATATGTACGTGCATACACACACACACACACATATGTACGTGCATACACACACACACACACATATGTACGTGCATACACACACTAATGTACACATGTACACATATACACCTACACACATAAATATACACAGACACACATACAGTACACTTTAGATCAGCCCCAGTTCATTTCAAATGATTCCTCATTCACACTGTGTTGGATACATGGAGAAAATCTGTGTGAATCAGCACTAATCTTCCTATAATTCTAGGTTCCCCACCAACAGTCTGTTGTTATTGACGTTCTCTAGGGGATAAGTGGCTCAACGTGCCGTCTTAAGGGGTTGGTCTCTGAGGTCACATCCTCACATGAATTAAAGGCTTATATTTCCCCACTTCCACTTAGATGCATTGATCTCGCTTAGCCTGAAGCAAGCTTATACAAAAGCATTACCCAATTTAAAAGGCAAAGAGATTGTCTGGAAGAACCTCTGCTGCACGTGTGCTGGCTGATARGACCTAAACTGCAGAAGAAAGTCAACGAGACGGGAACAATAGTGAAATGTATTTATATTTTTGAATGATCAACTTAATTATGGAAATTATGTTGAACTGGACACATTCCGGCAAGACTGTTATTGTTAGTGTTTGACTTGGCTAATTTATGTCATCCAATATAATCCTTTACGTCTCTTCAGATTGTCTCACTGTTGCTTGAGAGAGACAGTAATTTGTCTGAATTTCTTTGTAGTGACCTTGTCTACTGCAGCTGCACACAGCTGCGTCTACTTCCAGTTCAGAGATCTACAAGTCCTTTTGAGATAATTGTTTATCAATGGTCTCACTTCATTTGAGCAATTAGCCACATTGTAGCTAACGTTTAGGCTGTTGTTTAGGCTAATGATATTACTCTTAAAAAACCCTTATAGGAATACGGAGCTAGTACTTTCTGAAACTCCAACTTCTTTGCAAAAGCAGCTGTTTTTTTTGTCGGGTACGTGATTGTGACTATTCTCAGCCAGCCAACTAACCTGTAAAGTTACACTGGATTTATGCTATACTTTCAAAACGGAAACCTAACAGAATTGCACAAGAACATATGCATAGCCAAACAGCCTGTTTGAGGAGACTGTTCTGTAATCTTTTCATTGCTATGAACAGCCTCTGGGAATGAAAGGGGGGAGGGAAGCCAAATCTTGAGGATTAGGAACAAAAAAAACTTTTTAAAAAACTCCCATTTCCTTTTGGGACTCTATGGAAGCAGAGAGCCACAGACAAAATCACTTAAACAACAGGATCAGGTACCTGGACCCGTATCCACAAAGCGTCTCTGAGAAGTAGAACTGAAAAAGGATCCGTTTATCCTTTTAGATCAAAATGAATATGGACTTGTGGACCAGATCCTAGATCAACACCGATATTCTGAGACACTTATTTTAATACGGACACCCTGAGGTGTTCTGAACATGTTACCGCTGCCCTTTGGGGCGTAGGTAGACTGTTCAGGTAAGTTAAACTGTTTATTGTTCGCACTGCTCTTTGATGTTTATTCCAACCAGAAGCCATGGATTAAAGGCAATATCCACACTGAGCTAAAGGAGCGTGACACTAATCCTGATGCGTATAAGAAATGCCGCTACGCCCTCTGACGAACCATCAAACAGGCAAAGCATCAATAAAGGACTAAGATAGAATCTTACTACACTGACTCTGATCCTCGTGAGATGTGGCAGGGCTTGTAAACTATCACAGATTACAAAGGGAAACCCAACTGTCAGCTGTCCAGTGACACGAGCKTACCAGATGAGCTAAATACCTTCTATGCACGCTATGCAAGGCAAGCAACACTGATCCATGCATGAGAGCACAAGCTGTTCTGGACGACTGTGTGATCCCGCTCTCCATAGCCGATGTGAGTAAGACCTTTAAACAGGTTAACACTCACAAGGCCGCAGGGCCAGACGGATTACCATGGCCGCGTACTCAGAGCATGCACCGACCAGCTGTCGAYTGTCTTCACAGACATTTCAACCTCTCCCTCACCCAGTCTGTAATACCTACATGTTTCAAGCAGAGTACAATAGTCACCATGCCCAATAACACCAAGGTAACCTATCTAAGTGACTATCTAAGCTCCCTAGCACTCACATCTGGCCAGGTCCTGGTTGGCTGAGATCAAGGTGAATACAGTTACAGACCAGAGGTGTAAAGTACTTAAGTAAAAATACTTTAAAGTACTACTTAAGTCATTTTTTGGGGTATCTGTACTTTAATGTTCTATTTATACTCAATTATCATACTTCAGTAAAAATAAAGATACCTTAATAGAAAAAGACAATTTCCGTGTTTTTATTTATCACAAATTCCATGTTTTTATTTATTTAGGGATTGCAGGGGCACACTCCAACACTCAGACATCATTTACAAATGAAGCATTTAGTGAGTCCACCAGATCAGAGGCAGTTTAATAATGGCACTGGAGGAGAGGGCTTTGTTTTACGGTCTCCCTACCAACTGTGCTATTTAAAAATGAAAAAAAGCATTGTTTGTAACTGATTTTGTACATAATGTTGTTGCTACTGTCTCTTATATTATTCATAGCTGTCTATTTATCACCACAAACCGATGCTGGCACTAAGACCACACTCAATGAGCTGTATAAGGCCATAAGCAAACAAGAAAGTGCTCATCCAGAAGCGGCGCTCCTAGTGGCCGGGGACTTTAATGCAGGGAAACTTAAATCCGTTTTACCTCATTTCTACTAGCATGTCACATATGCAACCAGAGGAAAAAAACTCTAGACTACCTTTACACCAAACCTCTCCCTCGCCCTCCTTTTGGCAAATCTGACCATAATTCTACCCTCCTGAATCCTGCTTATAAGCAAAAACTAAAGCAGGAAGTACCAATGACTCACTCKATACGGAACTGGTCAGATGACTCGGATGCTGTGCTATGTTCCAGGAGTGATCCAATGACATTGAGGAGTATACCACCTCAGTCACCGGCTTCATCAATAAGTGCATCGACAACATCGTCCCCACAGTGACCATACGTACATTTCCCAACCAGAAGCCATGGATTACAGGCAACATCCGCACCGAGCTAAAGGCTAGAGCTGCCAATTTCAAGGAGCGGGACACTAATCCGGATGTTTATAAGAAATCCCGCTATGCCCATCCAGGCAAGCAACACTGAAGCATGCATGAGAGCACCAGCTGTTCCGGACGACTGTGTGATCTCGCTCTCCGTGGCCAATGTAAGCAAAACCATTACACAGGTCAACATTCACAAAGCCGCTGGGCCAGACGGATTACCTGGATGTGTACTCAAAGCATGCGCGGACCAACTGGCAGGTATCTTCACTAACATTTTCAACCTCTCCCTGTCCGAATCTGTAATACCTACATGTTTAAAACAGACCACCATTGTCCCTGTGCCCAAGAAAGCGAAGGTAACCTCCCTAAATGATTACCGCCCCTAGCACTCATGTTGGTAGCCATGAAGTGCTTTGAAAAACACCATCATGCCAGAAACCCTAGACCCACTCCAATTCGCATACCACCCCAACAGATCCACAGATGACGCAATCTCAATCGCACTCCACACTGCCTTTTCCCACCTGGACAAAAGGAACACATATGTGAGAATGCGGTTCATTGACTACAGCTCAGCGTTCAACACCATAGTGCCCACAAAGCTCATCACTAAGCTAAGGACCCTAGGACTAAACACCTCCCTCTGCAACTGGATCCTGGATTTCCTGACATGCCGCCCCCAGGTAGTAAGGGTAGGCAACAACACATCTGTCACGCTGATTCTCAACACTGGGGCCCCTCAGGGGTGCGTACTTAGTCCCCTCCTGTACTCCCTGACTCCAACACCAACACATTTGCTGATAACACAACAATGATGAGACAGCCTATAGGGAGGAGGTCAGAGACCTGAAAGTGCAAGGACAACAACCTCTCTTTCATTGTGAGCAAGACAAAAGAGCTGATCATGGACTATAGGAAAAGGAGGGACGAACAGGCCTCCATTAACATCGACGGGACTGAAGTGTAGCGGGTCGACAGTTTCAAGTTCCTTGGTGTCCACATCACCAACATACTATCATGGTCCAAACACACCAAGACAGTGGGTTGGCATGGGTCCCCAGATCCTCAAAAAGTTCTACAGCTGCACCATCAAGAGCACCCTGACCGGTTGCATCACCGCCTGGTATGTTAACTGCTCAGCATCTGACCGTAAGGCGCTACAGAGGGTAGTGCGTATGGCCCAGTACATCACTGGGGCCAAGCTTCCTGACATCCAGGACCTACATACTAGGCGGTGTCAGAGGAAGGCCCCAAAAAATTGTCACCGACTTTAGTCAACCAGGTCATAGACTGTTCTCTCTGCTACTGCATGGCAAGCGATACCAGAGCGCCAAGTCTAGGACCAAAAGGCTCCTTAACAGCTTCTACCCCCAAGCCATAAGACTGCTGAACAACTAATCAAATGGCCACCCGGACTACTTACATTGACGCCCCGCCCCCCCCCCCCCCCCCCTCTTTATTTTTGACACTGCTGCTACTCGCTGTTTATTATCTATCTATCTCACTTTACAAATTACCTCGACTAACCTGTAGGTTCCAATCATAAGAATATAAAAACACAACCAATTGAAATGTACAACTATTTCACTTTTAGCACGCAAAGTAACAGGACAACTAAAGTTTAAAGTGGAATTGACAGCGATTTAACAACCCTGCAYATATGAAACAAACAGACAATTATAATTTCAGTCAAAAATATAAAATGTCCAGTTTCTGCTACAAAACCAACTTCATAAGAGGTTTAAAACATAGGTTATATTTGACTCAACGTTCGATGACGTACACTAAGGCATTGTTGGCAGAATTGCTGGATGCAGCTTAATGCATGATTAATATAATTCACCAATTGTCACGTTCCTGACCTGTTTTCTGTTGTTTTTGTATGTGTTAGTCGGTCAGGGCGTGAGTGTGGCTGGGCATTCTATGTTATGTGTTTCTATGTTGGTTAATGGGTGACCTGATATGGTTCTCAATTAGAGGCAGGTGGTTTTCATCTCCTCTGATTGAGAACCATATTAAGGTAGGTGTTTTCACATTGTTTGTTGTCAGTGGTTGTCTCCTGTGTCTGTGTATGTTGCGCCACACGGGACTGTTTCGGTTTGTTTGTTCGTTCGTTCGTTTGTGTAGTCATTTTTCCTGTTCGTGCGTTCTTCGTTATATTGTAAGTTCTTACGTCCAGGTCTGTCTACATCGGTTTTGTTATTTTGTTGATTATCAAGTATAGTTCGTTTTTCGTCTTGTTTAATAAATATCATGTCATTTCACAACGCTGCGCTTTGGTCAAATCCCTACTCCTCCTCTTCAGACGAAGAGGAGGAGAACACCCGTTACACCAATACATTTCTTGGTAGTCCAAAATATATTGCTATCAGGTGGTAAATCACAAGCTGGCCTGCTACATTGTTTGCTGRCTCCATTCGGGATGCACTGTTTCAGATTCAATGACTCAATATTCGGGACAGAAATTGACTAATTTAACTAAGACTGGGAATGTCAATACAATGAAACTAGCAAGAGCAATGTTCACAAATCAGTCATAACGTGGCTAATAGGCTAGCGTATATATTTATGTAGCGAGCTAAAAACAGAGCCTAACMTTAGCTAGATAACTAGCTAGGAGGATGTCATGTCATGGCATTGGAGGAGTGGGTAAGTGAATTACTTTTTTCCCACATATCGTTTTTGGTGGCTACACACAGCTAGAGATGCAGGTGTCATTTGGTTAGCGAGCAAGAACTTGAATGACTGTTATCCACGTAGCATATCTATTGCGTTCGCAAATTAAGAACAACTGATGAATTTACAAAACGCTCAACACCCGCTGAATATGACCGGTGTCAGTAAACAAAGACAAAAAAAAGTAATAGCTAGTCAAGAACGCTCTAGATAACATGTAACCAGCCTAACCAGCTCTGCTACAGCGAGTAAAATGGTCCGAGTGAGGTGTTCTCTTCATTGTGATTGGAAGTAGCTAGCTAGCCTGCTAGCCAACTTTAGCCAGTTAGCTTGGGTGCTTGATTGGGACAAGCATGCATTGGCAGGCAAGCTGCAGAAGGACGAGGAGGCTACAATATGAATACAGAAATACCGGACATTTTGAACTCTTATGATGGTGGTGATCTGACAAAAATTGCGATCATGGTCTTGAATTGGACTTACATTTTTCTGGTTTCGGTCTTGACTCAATCTCTGGACCCCTTGTCTTCCTCCCGGTCTCAGTCTTGACTCGGTCTCACCCCCTCTCTCCGGTCTTGATATTGACTTGGACTTGATTTGCTCCGGTCTTTGGTCTTGAATTGGTCTCGCTTTAGGTGGTCTCGAACACAACACTGGTGTCAAAATACAATAGTTATTACACAGTTAGACAGTTAGACAGGCCTCACGGACATTCAGAGGTTGTAATCATCTGTCATAATCAAATCAAATCAAAGTTGGGATTTAGAGTAAATGATCAAAAACACATGTTCAGAAATTCATTGTTTAAAATCATATAGTTGTTTGACCTGTTATAAACCCAAATATGACAAATTCAACTCACTGTCATTTTCAACTGCTGTTTCTGTATCTACAACTACAACTCTAACTATAATATATATATATATATATATATAATATAAGTTGAAGTCGGAAGTTTACGTACACCTTAGCCAAATACATTTAAACTACATTTTTCACAATTCCTGACATTTAATCCTAATAGGAATTCCTTGTCTTAAGTTAGTTAGAATCACCACTTTTTTTTAAGAATGTGAAATGTCAGAATAATAGTAGAGAGAATGATTTAATTCAGCTTTTATTTCTTTCATCACATTCCCAGTGGGTTAGAAGTTTACATAGACTCAGTTAGTATTTGGTAGCATTGCCTTTAAATTGTTTAACTTGGGTCAAACATTTCGGGTAGACTTCCACAAGCTTCCCACAATAAGTTGGGTGAATTTTGGCCCCTTCCTCCTGACAGAGGCTGGTGTAACTGAGTCAGATTTGTAGGCCTCCTTGCTTTTTCAGTTCTGCCCACAAATTTCTATGAGGTTGAGGTCAAGGCTTTGTGATGCCACTCCAATACCTTGACTTTGTTGTCCTTAAGCCATTTTGCCACAATTTGGAAGTATGCTTGGGGTCATTGTCCATTTGGAAGACCCATTTGCGACCAAGCTTTAACTTCCTGACTGATGTCTTGAGATGTTGCTTCAATATAGCCCATAAATTTCTTTCCTCATGATGCCATCAATTTTGTGAAGTGCACCAGTCCCTCGCTGCAGCAAAGCACCCTTACAACATGATGCTGCCACCCCGGTGCTTCACGGATGGGATGGTGTTCTTCGGCTTGCAAGCCTCCCCCTTTTTCCTCCAAACGTAACGATGGTCATTATGGCAAACAGTTCTATTTTTGTTTCATCAGACCAGAGGAAATTTCTCCAAAAAAGTACGATCTTTGTCCCCATGTGCAGTTGCAAACAGTAGTCTGGCTTTTTTATGGTGGTTTGGAGCAGTGGCTTCTTCCTTGCTGAGCGGCCTTTCAGGTTATGTCGATATAGGACTTTGTTTTACTGTTGATATAGATACTTTTATACCTGTTTCTCCAGCATCTTCACAAGGTCCTTTGCTGTGTGTTCTGGGATTGATTTGCACTTTTCGCACCAAAGTACGATCATCTCTAGGAGACAGAGGTGTTTCCTTCCTGAGCGTATGACGGCTGCGTGGTCCCATGGTGTTTATAGTTGCGTACTATTGTTTTGTACAGATGAATGTGGTACCTTCAGGCGTTTGGAAATGTGCTCCCAAGAGATGAACCAATTATTTTTTCTAAGGTCTTGGCTGATTTCTTCTTTGATTTTTCCCATGATGTCAAGCAAAGAGGCACTGAGTTTGAAGGTAGGCCTTGAAATACATCCACAGGTACACCTCCAATTGACTCAAATTATGACAATTAGCCTATCAGAAGCTTTCTAAAGCCATGGAACATCATTTTCTGGAATTTTCCAAGCTATTTAAGGCACAGTCAACTTAGTGTATGTAAACTTCTGACCAACTGCAATTGGTGATACAGTGAATTATAAGTGAAATAATCTGTCCGTAAACAAATTGTTTGGAAAAAATTACTGGTTGTCACGCACAAAGTAGATGTCCTAACTGACTTGCCAAAAACTACAGATTGTTAACAAAGAAATGTGTGGAGTGGTTGAAAAACGAATATTTAATGACTCCAACCTAATGGTATGGAAACTTACGACTTCAACTGTTATATAATATATTATATAGTTGTCAATTGTCTATAATATATATACTCTTACTATATTTAGTCTTTGGACACAATGGACAACATTTCATGAATCAAGTCATGTGAATAGAGTGCCTTTGGAAAGTATTCAGACCCTTTGGCTTTTTCAACATTTTTGTTACGTTACAGTTTATTCTAAAATGGATTTCAAATAAAACAATTTCCTCAGCAATCTACACACGATAGCCCATAATGACATCACAAATACCGCCATAATGACATCACAATACCCCATAATGACATCACCAATAGCCCATAATGAATCACAATAGCCATAATGACATCACAATAGCCCATAATGACAAAGCGCAAAAACAGTTTTTTATTAGAATGTATGAAAAAAAAAAACAGATTTACTTATTTACATAAGTATTCAGACCCTTTGCTCTGAGACTCGAAATTGAGCTCGGGTGCATCCTTTTTCCATTGATCATCCTTGAGATGTTTCTACAATTTGATTGGAGTCCACCTGTGGTAAATTCAATTAATTGGACATGATTTGGAAAGGCACACACCTGTCTATATAAGGTCCCACAGTTGACAGTGCATATCAGAGCAAAAACCAAGCCATGAGGTTGAAGTAATTGTCCGTAGAGCTCCAAGACTGGATTGTGATACCAAAACAGTTCTGCAGCATTGAAAGTCCCCAAGAACAGAGTGGCCTCCATTATTCTTAAATGGAAGAAGTTTGGAACCACCAAGATTCTTCCTAGAGCTGGCCACCTGGCCAAACTGATCAATTGGGGGAGAAGAGCCTTGGTCAGGGAGGTGACCAACAACCCGATGYTCACTCTGACAGAGCTCAAGAGTTCCTTTGTGGAGATGGGAAAACCTTCCAGAAGGACAACCATCTCTGCAGCACTTCAGCAAATAGGCCTTTATGGTAGTGGCCAGACAGAAGCCACTCCTCAGTAAAAGGCACATGACAGCCTACTTGGAGTTTGCCAAAGTGCACCTAAAGGACTCTCAGACCTTGAGAAACAAGATTCTCTGGTCTGATGAAACCAAGATTGAACTCTTTGGCCTGAATGCCAAGCGTCACGTCTGGAGGAAACCTGGCACCATCCCTACGGTGAAGCATGGTGGTGATAGCATCATGCTGTGGGGATGTTTTTCAGCGGCAGGGACTGGGAGACTAGACAGGATCGAGGGAAAGATGAACGGCGCAAAGTACAGAGAGATCCTTGATGAAAACCTGCTCCAGAGCACTCAGGACCTCAGACTGGGACAAAGGTTCACCTTCCAACAGGACAACGAGTCCTAAGCACACAGCCAAMACAATGCAGGAGTGGCTTCAGGACAAGTCTCTGAATGTCCTTGAGTGGCCCAGACAGAGCCCGGACTTGAACATGTTCGAACATCTCTGGAGAGACCTGAAAATAGCTGTGCAGCAACGCTCCCCATCCAACCTGACAGAGCTTGAGAGGATCTGCAGAGAAGAATGGGAGAAACTCCCCAAATACAGGTGTGCCAAGCTTGTAGCGTCATACCCAAGAAGACTTGAGGCTGTAATCGCTGTGCTTCAACAAAGTACTGAGTAAAGGGTCTGAATACTTATGTGAATGTGATATTTAAGTTTTGTATTTTTAAGAAATTAGCAAACAAATCAAAAAAAAAAAAAATGTTTGTCATTATGGGGTATTGTGTGTAGATTGTTGAGGGGGAAAAAATGTTTAATACATTTTAGAATAAGGCTGTTAGCTAACAAAATGTGGAAAAAGTCAAGGGGTCTGAATACTTTCCGAAGGCACTGTACATGTTTAAATGATCAGATCTTTAAAAAATATATATATATATAGATTGTCCGGACCAATATACAGTATATGCAGTTTGAACAAATCCAACATAAGAGAGAGTTTTCTATCTTTCTCAGATCATAAACAAGTTCAGATCTTTATCATTTTTTGTATATAGATTGTCTGGATACACTGAATGTACAAAACAGTATGAACACTTTCCATGACATAGACCAGGTGAATCCAGATGAAAGCTATGATCCCTTATTGATGTCACTTGTTATAATCCACTTCAATCAGTGTAGATGAAGAGGAGGAGACGGGTTAAAGAAGGATTTTTAAGCCTTGAAACAATTGAGACATGGATTGTGTATGTGTGCCATTCAGCAGAATGGCACACGAACACAATTTTTAAGTGCCTTTGAACAGGGTATGGTAGTAGGTGCCAGGCGCACCGGTTTGTGTCAAGAACTGCAATGCTGCTGGGGTTGTCATGCTCAATA
Source organism: Salvelinus sp. IW2-2015 (assembly GCF_002910315.2). NCBI lineage: Eukaryota > Metazoa > Chordata > Actinopteri > Salmoniformes > Salmonidae > Salvelinus > Salvelinus sp. IW2-2015. The sequence continues at coordinate 1,027,671 of NC_036866.1, read as the reverse complement.
GTTTTTGGTGTGTGTATCAAGAATGGTCCACTACCCAAAAGACATCCAGCCCTCTTGACACAACTGTGGGAAGCATTGGAATAAACATGGGCCAGCATCCCTGTGCAATTCTTTCGACACACGTTGTAGAGTCCCTYCCCCGATGAAATGAAGCTATTCTGACGACAAAAGCAGGCTGCAACTCAATATTAGGAAAGTGTTCTTAATGTTTTGTACACTCAGTGTATGTTCAATATCTAAAGAAATTCACACTCTCTCCCACACGTACAGACCCCTAGACTACATGCAGTATAAGCAAATTCAATGGAGACTGAAGAGTGAGTCATTTTACAGCGTTTTCTCTCTTTCTCAGATTTTAAATATTAATAATTGTCTGGACCAATATATATAAAAACAATATATTAAGAAATCCACACACACACACACACCCAGCCATTTTACACCACCGCCAGCTACTGCGTCCATAATTCTGTTTGTGAAAATATAAAAAATATTTCTGACACACCCCGAACCTATAACGCCAGCACTAAGATTTACCATTGTGTTAGGTTTGGTAAAAATACAGCCCCTCCAATAAAATAAAAAGCTGCTGAACCAATCACAGACCAGCCTGTCGTGGCCAAGGAGGATGATGTCATTCTCCAAGCAAATTTCAATCATTTTTGGAAATAGTTTGTTGGGGTTTTACGGAGAGGTCTAATTTATGCTCTGGCCACAACTACAAGTAAAGAACAACATTATTTGGGTACGAGCAAATAGAATATGAGCTTTTAAAAAATGTTATTTTCACTAGACAGTTACTTCAAGAAAATCACTGCAGTTTTAGAATGAGGTGTATATGTGCAGCATGTGGCAAACTTTGTAGTATGCAGATGTGTACTAGGCTTAGTACTGAAACCTCACCCATTGTGGTCATTGATTATCTCTGGAGAGGCCTTCTTCAGGGTCTGAATGTTGACAGAAATCGCTTTCCTCAGCCTGAAATGACTTTCGCTCCCCGGTCCTCCTCTGTCGTACCCTAATTGCCTGAGAAGTGCAGAGTCAGTAACAAAACAAACCGAACCTTCAGGAGGAGGAGATAAAAAAAACACCCCAGAGAAAAACATTACTGGGCTTTACACCAATCCTGGACCACAGCTCTTTAGGCTAATCATTATAAGCATGCACTTTTGCTCATAATCATTTTAAATCTCAGGGAACAAAAAGCCTTGCTAGCACAGAGCAAAGGAGGTCTTGTTGTGATATATTTAGTGGGAAAGGACCCCTACTAGATTGTTCCTCTTTCTTTTAATCTGACTCAGGATCTACTCTGAACTTTCTATGCTTCAGAGCACCAGCCACTGGGTTCCCTATTGACTACAATAAAAAACCCAACGAGGAGAGGATATGGAAGTAATTACTGTTCCCCATCTTACCGTCAGGGAGCTTTGAAGGGTGTTATCAACAACAGAGTGAGGGTCAGCAGGTTGCAGATATTATCGCTTCTAGAACTTTACCGACTGTCTTGGCCATGTTGTATGTCTGCATCACTCTCCTTGACACATAACCATAGATTTATAGCCTATAGTGCTGAGCGATTAACCAACTTTTTTTAACAACTAATTGTCCAAAGTCGGTTAAATTACTTGAATTCCATTTTTTTGGTGAGCTCAACACYCCGTTTCTCTAGAGAGAAATCACAGCAAGCACAAGAGACATAAAATCAATAATAAATTGGGGGACACTGTAGGGAGTTATAGTTTTCAATAGGTGAAAATTTAACCCAGTTCAGTGCAGAAAACATGGCAATTAACTACAACGTGCCTATTCTTCCGGGCCCAGCACACATGAGAGCGGAATGTACACAACACAGTGACAAGAGGGATAGAGACAGTTTGTAAGGTAGCTCTACCCGATTGATAGTGAAAGTATGCCTTATCTACAGTACCAGGACACACTGGCTCATTCAAGGGTTTTTCTTTATTTTGACTATTTTCTACATTGTAGAATAATAGTGAAGACATCAAAACTATGAAATAACACATATGGAATCATATAGTAACCKAAAAAAGTGTTAAACAAATGTAAATATATTTTAAATTTTAGATTCTTCAAAGTAGCCACCCTTTGCCTTTATGACAGCTTTGCACACTCTTGGCATTCTCTTAACCAGCTTTATGAGGTAGTCACCTACTTTGAAGAATCTAAAATGTAAAATATATTTTGATTTATTCKACACTTTTTTTGGTTACTACATGATTCCATTTATGTTATAGTTTTGATGTCTTCACTGTTATTCTACAATATAGAAAATAGTAAAAAATAAAGAAAAACCCTTGAATGAGTAGGTTTGCCCAAACGTTTGACTGGTACTGTACTTTGAAGAACTACTAAAATAGGGATTCTGTCAGACAGCTCCGCAGCTCCGCAGCTGTGGCAACCCTTTTCGCTGATAACACAACTATAACATTAGATGGTTGTGTGTCTGGCTGGCTGCTACTGCCTGAGCAGAGATGAGATGATGACTTTAAGAAATGAAATAATAAAGTCATATACACATCTGAAATACTTCATTTAAGTAAAGTAATGTGAATAAATGATGGTAAATAAGTGATTAGCATTAATGTCACTACCATCATGGGGCTCTTATTAAGTGCTTTATTCTGTGTCGTTAGAGACAATGGAACGTTTTTTTAATGTTTTGGCAATTGAATGTTCTCACTATTTGGCTTTGGAATTTTTATTAAAAAGCTCTAAAATCATTCCATGGTCATATTGCATGTGTAACGGATGTGAAATGGCTAGCTAGTTAGCGGTGGTCCGCGCTAATAGCGTTTCAATCGGTTACGTCACTCGCTTTGAGACCTTGAAGTAGTGGTTCCCCTTGCTCTGCAAGGGCCGCGGCTTTTGTGGAGCYATGGGTAACGATGCTTCGTGGGTGACTGTTGTTGATGTGTGCAYAGGGTCCCTGGTTCGCGCCCGGGTCGGGGCGAGGGGACGCCATAAAGTTATACTGTTACACATGTAATGCGTTAATGAATTTAATGTAATTCGTTTTTTTCAAAACCAAAATCTAAAACCGAACCGACCTCAAAAAACACTAATCGCTAAGCACTAATAGCCTAGTCTACACAATGAAGACAGCCCTTCTCTCAAAATAATGCCTAAAAATAATTAGTTTTATGTGACCCAGATATAATCTCAAAGCTACGTAAAATACATTTATATGTCCATCGTTCTTGGAGATGCTTTTAACACCTCAGAATTAATTCATTTAGCATCCAAAAMGTATTTTGTTATCAACATATTTAAACTAATGCTCGCAATTATAAGACTGTTACTGACGATGTCGAATGCTTGAATGCAAAATATTACGTTTCTTTCAGAAAATGTACACCTTGGATTGGATATGATTGGATAGGATTGGATATGATTGGATATGATTGGATTGGATTCGATATGATTGGATATGATTGGATAGGATTGGATATGATTGGATATAATGGATATGATTGGATATGATTGGATATGATCAAGAAAGTGGAGCGAATAGCATTCTGAAAACCCGAAAGTTTATGTTCAAAGAACTCACCCTGAATGAAAAGGAGCACTAAGAATGCTAAGCAGTATCAGATATGCATCAGAATATGTACAGACCTTCCCTAACACTGGCAGAGAACCAACAAAAGAGAGATCGTGTGTGCCTATCTATTCTAAACAGTGTCATAGTAGTAATAACCCAGGTATCTGTTGTTTCTCTGTTACAAAAATAAGCTATACTGCTCGAATAAACTCTGAGATCTAATCTGTAAGGCTATCGTATTACTCAGAAGAATGTATCGCCATCAAATTTTTTAAACATRGTTCCATCAATTTAACAACATAGATTAATGACATAATTACAACCTATATGGACAACACCCCATTCAYAGATTCATGCATTTTTTTTTAATGGCAAAGGAAAATGAAGTAATACAGTTCACTCAATGAMGAAAGTTGTAAATTGAAAGGTTCACTAGGACATTATCTCACCGCCCAAAACACTGCCAACCGCAGTTAATTATCCGTGTCCAAATATTTTTTTTTTCAGATAATGATCAGGAGAGTCTTCTTTAAGACCCACTTGACCTCCCGCAGGTTCAAAACAAAGTAACCATGTAACCATACCAACACCAGTTTGATTCCTTGAAAAGTGATTCTAATGTCCTGAGTAGACTTCCTTGCATTGGTAGAATAAGTAAAGAATAACATTACTGGAAGTGAGAGGATTTTTAATTAATGCTGGACAATGCATTCATCAGCAATTAAATCCTTTCACGGTTTCCATGACAATGTGGAGTGGAAGTTTTAAGAATGCGGAAAATGACAGTAGTAGACACCTTTTCGTCATAAGGCCAGTATAACGCTGTCATGGACCTGACAAAACATGTCCTTACAGCTGATGTCAACGTATTACTGACTTACAACGCCATGATGAACCTCTGTTTAGCTGCGCTAGTTGCCTAGCAAGACAAGCTCACATAATGGTTTGCTGCATGACTGCGTACATCGGTTGTCGTCAGCTGTCATAACTGTTTATTACATTACTGCTTTAAGACACAGAAGTAGAATTATCCCAGTCATGTAGAATTAAGTAGAATTATCCCAGTCAAGTAGAATTAAGTACCAGTCATGTCGGAAACAGAGAACACTCTACTCAAATTCCGCTCGAAATTCAAAAAGGAATTCACAGTATGCAGTATGGAAAAGTTGGACTATGACTATTTAAACATGAATATTTGCTGGATGACGTTGACAATCATTCCAATTGGTTTTCTAACCAATTTCAGAACATGTCAAGCATTTTTATCCTACCCCACTAAATGATCCTACCCCACTAAATATTCCTACCCCACTAAATACCCCACTAAATTATCCTACCCCACTAAATATTCCTACCCCACTAAATACCCCACTAAATATTCCTACCCCACTAAATACCCCACTAAATATTCCTACCCCACTAAATACCCCACTAAATATTCCTACTCCGAGAGCCTCGAGTCAGACTTGGCGAAGGGAGATAACATGAATTGTTCATCTGGTACCTGCAATACAATCACTTCTTTCATCTGTTGTGTTCTCTCAATTGTTACATATTCTAAATCAGAGCTGATACTTTGGGACCGGTTTCAATATTATGCTGTGGGCTGTCACTACCGATTAATTCATCAAATACTCTCAAGCTATGTAGAGAGTTTTTAGTGTGCAAGTTTGGACATAGTCCCCTCCCCGAGCCTGCTGAAGCGAAGGAGAAAATAGTTAGCACTTGTTAAATACTTCTACCAGTGCTGATGTCCTCATCTGATACCTTTTTCAAAGACAATGTCTTACTAGTGATACTATGTTGATTTGTGTTGTAACACTTCCAACACCATACTAGATGGATGATTATGAAATATGATTGGGGCCATCCCTTTGGCTGAGACTGGCTGAGACTGGTCAACCACTGTGGTCATTTTTCTCTATTATTGAATGATAAACACTCAACACCAGTATGAGATAAGCTTATAAATCCCACGGAATAAGCTGTGATGGGTTATTTGACCGCAGTCACACTTCCTCTACAAAACACAAGTCAATGAAGATACTTCTCTCTCTTTTACCCAGATCGCTCATGTTGAGTCGCTCGTCAGAGTAAAAATAGCACTTGGATTTCTCCTCCGGTTTGCAGGGAAGGAAGCTGAGGCAGTGTTTCTCTTTAGGGTAAATGCAAAACTTTCGTAATGGGAATAAGGGCAGGGGATTTGTGTCACGGTTCCCTTCCTGTTCGCCGAGGGAAAAGGCAGGCCTTTAGCCCAAGATAAGACTCCAGCCTGGGCTCTCTCAGCCTGCTTTATTGACGTAGCTGAAAACCATCCCCATACTTAATAAAAGAGCTTTCCTGTGCTGTTCCGGCACTGAGCCATTTC
>NC_036866.1:1011976-1015825 GCF_002910315.2 Salvelinus sp. IW2-2015 | reverse complement strand
GCCATTCTGCTCTCCTCTTATTAACACAATCACAACAACAAGAGACAGCTAGGACCTCTCCTCTTCAACATATCAATAACAAGAACACGCTAGGACTCTCCCTCTAACACATCAACAACAAGAGACAGCTAGGACTCTCCCTCTTAACACATCAACAACAAGAGACAGCTAGGACTCTCCTCTTAACACATCAACAACAAAGAGACAGCTAGGACTCTCCCCTTAACACATCAACAACAAGAGACAGCTAGGAACTCTTCCCTCTTAACAATCAACAAACAAGAGACAGCTAGGACCTCCCTCTTAAACACATCAACAACAAGAGACAGCTAGGACTCTCCTCTTAACACATCATCAACAAGGAGACAGCTAGGACTCTCCCTCTAACACAATCATCAACAAGAGACAAGCTAGGACTCTCCCTCTTAACAACATCATCAACAAGAGACAGCTAGGACTCTCCCTCTAACACATCAAACAACAAGAGACAGCTAGGACTCTCCCTCTTAACACAATCAACAACAAGAGACAGCTAGGACTCTCCCCTCTTAACACATCAACAACAAGAGACAGCTAGGACTCTCCCTCTAACACATCATCAACAAGAGACAGCTAGACTCTCCCTCTTAAACACATCAAACAACACAAGAGACAGCTAGACTCCCTCTTAACACATCTCAACAAGAGACAGCTAGGATCTCCTCTAACACATCAACAACAAGAGACAGCTAGGACTCTCCCTCTTAACACATCAAACAAGAGACAGCTAGGATCTCCCTCTTAACATATCAACAACAAGAGACAGCTAGGACTCTCCTCTTAACACATCATCAACAAGAGACAGCTAGGACTCTCCCTCTTAACACATATCATCAACAAAGAGACAGCTAGGACTCTCCCTCTTAACACAATCAACAAACAAGAGACAGCTAGACTCTCCTCTTAACACATCATCAACAAAGACAGCTAGGACTCTCCTCTTAACATATCAACAACAAGAGACAGCTAGGACTCTCCCTCTTACACACATCAACAACAAGAGACAGCTAGGACTCTCCTCTTAACACATCATCAAACAAGAGACCGCTAGGACTCTCCTCTTAAACACATCAACAACAAGAGACAGCTAGGACTCTCTTCCTCTTAACACATCATCAACAAAAGAGACAGCTAGGACTCTCCCTCTAACACATCAACAAACAGAGACAGCTAGGACTCTCCTCTTAACACATCATCAACAAGAGACAGCTAGGACTCTCCCTCTTAACATATCAACAACAAGAGACAGCTAGGACTCTCCCTCTTATCACATCACAACAAGAGACAGCTAGGACTCTCCCTCTTAACACATCATCACAAGAGACACGCTAGGACTCTCCCTCTTAACACACTCAACAACAAGAGACAGCTAGGACTCTCCTCTTATCACATCAACAACAAGAGACAGCTAGGACTCTCCTCTTAACACATATCATCAAACAGAGACAGCTAGGACTCCTCTCTTAACACATCATCAACAAGAAGACAGCTAAGGACTCTCCCTCTTAACACATCAACAACAAGAGAACAGCTAGGACTCTCCCTCTTAACACATCACAAACAAGAGACAGCTAGGACTCTCCCTCTTAACACATCAACAACAAGAGACAGCTAGGACTCTCCCTCTAACATATCAAAACAAGAGACAGCTAGGACTCTCCCTCTATATCAACATCAACAACAAGAGACAGCTAGGACTCTCCTCTTAACACATCAATCAACAAGAGACAGCTAGGACTCTCCCTCTTAACACATCAAAACAAAGAGACAGCTAGGCTCTCCTCTAACATACACAGAGACAGCTAGGATCTCCCTCTTAAAATCAACAACAAGAGACAGCTAGGACTCTCCCTCTTAAACATACACAACAAGAGACAGCTAGGACTCCCTCTTACCATCACCAACACTCTCTACACATCAACAAGAGACAACTAGGACTCTCCCTCTAACATCAACAAGACACAGCTAGGACTCTACCTCTTAACCACATCAACAACAAGAGACAGCTAGGACTCTCCCTCTTAACAACATCAACAAGAGACAGCTAGGACTCTCCCTCTAACACATCAACAAGACACAGCTAGGACTCTACCTCTTAACACATCAAAACAAAGAGACAGCTAGGACCTCCCTCAACAAGAGACAGCTAGGACTCTCCCTCTAACATATCATCAACAAGAGACAGCTAGGACTCTCCCTCTTAACACATCATCAACAAGAGACAGCTAGGACTCTTCCTCTTAACATATCAACAACAAGAGACAGCTAGGACTCTTCCTCTTAACACATCATCAACAAGAGACAGCTAGGACTCTCCCTCTTAACATATCAACAACAAGAGACAGCTAGGACTCTCCCTCTAACATATCAACAACAAGAGTGCTAGGATCGGAAGGCCCTGGAAAGGTTGTTAGTGGGAGTCCTAGCTCGAGGGATCCTGAAAGGTCGTCATTGTGAGTCTTTGAGGCTGTGTCTGTTTAGCATCCTGACTAATGGAATCGACTGATGCAGCGGGCCAAAGGAAGACGACACAGACAAAGAGGACGATGCTTATTTCCGATGACGATACGCCCTTCCAAAACACAGGGAAYTACTTAGAGCAACACTCCCCATATGGATTCCATGGCGAATCGGGGGTCCGATTATTTCATGGGTTTACATTTGCGTTGAAATTAACTCGCAAATGAGGCGCAATGGTGAGTCATTGTTAGTCAGCGGATACCGTGAATGGTAACCATAAACACAGTCCCTCTGTTTGGGCTGAGACACTGTGTTCCTTTATCAATGCTCAACAATGACAACGTAGCATCTCAATTTAGGATACTCCTGCTTAGACACGCATATTGACTTCCTGCCATAAACAAATAGACATATTTCTGGTAACGATTAAAGATATTTATACGAATCAAAARGGCAAGCTAGAAATAATGTTTTTTTCTGCATTCTTTTAAGACAAGTTGCGACCTATGTTTGGGTTTCTGGTTTGCAGCACTCAGCCCTGTTTCTTGAGACCAGGAGGGGGAATTTACCCTAAGATTTGAAGCATCACCATGGTGACCTTTCATTGGTAGAGCCTGGCACGGGGGGCACTAGCCCCTCCTCTGGCTCCGGGCTTGGCGCGTCCTGATTGGAGCACATTACACCAACAGGCAGAACAAATCTTGTCTCCAAGTGACCAGGGTTAATAGCAATTCACATTGTTTTAAGAAGGTCATACCAATGATCATTTTGCTATTTGATATCGAATTTTAAGACCCCTTGAAGCATAAAAAACTGTCATGTTTGGCCTTACCGCTATTAGCCTATGCAAATACATTAAATAACAGATTCATTACATGGAACAACAGATAGTCTCCCCCCAAAAAATCTAAAGGAAGATTGTTTTTTTCCATATATTTAACCCCTTATTTTTGGCACTAAACAGTCTCTATATATACTTCCATTCTATCACTCCCCCTCCAGCCTCCAACATGAGGATATCACTCCCCCTCCAGCCTCCAACATGAGGATATGACTTCCCCTTCAGCCTCCAACATGAGGATATCACTGTTAGTCAGTGGATGGTGGAGAATTGCAAAAGGAAGTGGTTTGAGGTGGAGAACTGTAAAAGGAAGTGGCAAGAGGTGTAGAACTGCTAAAGGAAGTGGCCCGAGGTGTAGAACTGGTAAAGGAAGTGGTTTGAGGTGTAGAACTGCTAAAGGAAGTGGTTTGAGGTGGACAACTGCTAAAGGAAGTGGTTTGAGGTGGAGAACTGGTAAAGGAAGTGGTTTGAGGTGGAGAACTGGTAAAGGAAGTGACCCGAGGTGGAGA
>NC_036866.1:1009048-1011951 GCF_002910315.2 Salvelinus sp. IW2-2015 | reverse complement strand
GTGAGAACTGGCTAATAGAAGTGGTAATTTCTAAGAAAACACCCCCGTCTGAGTCCTAGTTCTTAATTCTACGTTACTCCAAATGCAGCACACTTATCCCATAGAAGAACGACTGATCCAGTACTGACTAATATAGCATAACTCCTGACTCAGGCTCTCTCAACTGTCGGTGAGAGGGGGCGAGCCAGCGACTGGAGAAACCTATAAGAACAACACGCGGACATCGCTGCTCTTGTAATCCCAATTTGAGTTCATTGCCTATAACTGTGATATGAAGAGACACTACCTGGCAATGGAGGTCTGGTTTTATAAAGCGAAGTCTCAGTTCTTCAAATGAACAGAGAAAAAGTATTCAGCTTGTTGAACCTTCTCGTCGTCTCAATCCGCAACACTCCTGGTGCCAAACCAGAAGGCAAACATTCCATGGAGGTGCGGGAAGACACATAAACTGGAGTTTCACAAGGAAAGTGACCCCGTAACAGATGGAAAGAACGCAGAGAGTCTTCCCTAAAGGGACACGATCTGGTCCTACACCACGCAATCCCCGTTGAGGTGGAGAACTGGTAAAGGAAGTGGTCCGAGTTGGAGAACAGCACACCTGGTCTGCCGCCAAAACAAGCAATAGGAATGTCCAGCTAATTCGCCAGTCTGCTAAGACTCCCTCTTTTTCCCCCCAAAGTTTAATAGAGAAAAAAACTGTTCTCTGTAATTGGACAATGTAGTGAAGAATAATTTATAAAAGTTATCAAATGAAGAGTCAGTAAGTACTTCACATTGTAAACATAGCAGGGATAGTGGCTCACCTGTGAGGTGGAGTGCGCTATTAAAACACCCTATTAAGTGACTAAGTGACTTTAGTGTAATGGAACTCCTGAGGTGTCTGAATTGTTTAAAACTTAGAAGGAAAAAAAGGGGAAACGTAGCTTCAGAGAGTCTTGTAAGTCGACCCAACTATTGACAGCAATGATGTGATCTGACAAATCCTCCATTTTGCTACTTTTCCAAGTGGGAGAAAGCCGAAGAGCTAAAGGATAATACAATCTTTGGAAGCCTCAACCATTATGGTGAATCTAATTGAGGGAGAAAACACCAAAAAAGTCTCTTTGTCAAGTCAAGAATCACCACAGGCAGCTTAGCAGCACCACTTCTCTCAGTTACCACTAGCACATATTCAAGTAAAGTCAATTAACTAAACACTCAGGTCCTATACTTAAAGTCACCTCCATATGCGTTTACTGAACACATAATATGACCTATCCGTCACCGTGCAGGCCCCACAGGTGCAATTGCATGCAATTCTCTGACAGAATTATGTTTCAGTTTAATACCAACTGTATCTGTGCAGGCCACCAATGACAGCCAACGCCAAGTWGTTCATATTACTAAGTCCATAATTCACCAGAAGGCCAGAGAACAGAACAAAGGCAGAGAAAACTGCAGCCTTTGGAAAACCTTCTGGAAACATCGCTAGACACAAACATGCTTTTTTGCTGGATYGTTCTGAGGCGTTTGGTAATAACAATTGTAATAACAACACACCTTAACATGTCTCCTTTCATTTGTTGATAACAGTTTATTTGTTTTAACTTCTATTCAAATATGGTTTGTAACACCCACAAACTTTGTTTACATAACCATTTGTTCTTCAACCTAACATTTCTAAACACCACTGACAAGTCCTTACATGAAGCAGGTACCGTCTAGCTGCGTATATAGTTGAGAGTATTGAACTCTTCATCTGGAACTAGTATAACTGTGTCTACAGCGTTGCAGGTGCTGAGGTAGAGACCTGCTTTCCCTCCAAACGTTTATTTTGATAATGTAGACATCAACCACGACAAGCCACAAGGGAAAAAGTGATGCAGAGGTTGCCACCCAAAGAAATTCTAGTGTTTTCCCTCCCCAAATTGCAACCTGAGCGTCAAATGTACGATGTCCTTCTTGGTTCATAACTTTAAAGGTTCAACATTTGAGCTTTCTAAAGAATAATATATGGAGATAACAAATTCCGTTATCTAGTGACGAAACACTGAAAATAGGTGGAGTCCCTATCCTGTCTTCCTAAGGTTATAACACTGACAATAGGTGGAGTACCTATCCTGTCTTCCTAAGGTTATAACACTGACAATAGGTGGAGTACCTGATCTGTCCTTCTAAGGTTATAACACGACAAGGTATGGAGTCGCTATCCTGTCTTCCTAAGGTTATAACCACTGACAATAGCCGGAGTCCTATCTGTCTTCCTACGGTTATCACGACTGACAATAGGTGAGTACCTATCCTGTCCTTCCTAAGGTATAACACTGAACAATAGGTGGATACCTATCCGTCTTCCTAAGGTTATAACAAGTGACAATAGGTGGAGTACCTATCGCTGTCTTCCTAAGGTATAACACTGAACAATAGGTGGAGTACCTATCTGTCTTCCTAAGGTTATAACACTGACACATAGGTGGAGTCCCTATCCTGTCTTCCTAAGGTTATAACACTGACAATAGGTGGAGTCACCTATTCCTGTCTTCGCCTAGGTTTAGTAACACTGACAATAGGGATGTCCTATCCTGTCTTCCTAAGGTTATAACACTGACAATAGGTGGAGTAACCTATCCTGTCTTCGCTAAGGTTATAACACTGAACAATAGGTGGAGTCCCTAATCTGTCTTCCTAAGGTTATACCACTGACAATAGGTTGGAGTTCCTATCCTGTCTTCCTAAGGTTTATAACACTGACAATAAGGTGGAGTAACCTTATCCTGTCTTCCTAAGGTTATGAACACTGAAATAGGTGCGAGACCTATGCCTGTCTTCCTAAGGTTATAACACTTGGACAATAGGGGGAGTCTATCAGTCTTCCTAAGGTTGTATAAACTTGTGAGGACTCTTGTACATTTTTTTTAAAAAGA
>NC_036866.1:984730-1009023 GCF_002910315.2 Salvelinus sp. IW2-2015 | reverse complement strand
ACACTACAATAGGTTGGAGTACCTAATCCTGTCTTCCTAAGGTTTATAACACTGACACATAGGTGGAGTACCCTATCCTGTCTTCCTAAGTTATGAACAACTGGACAATAGGTGGAGTCACCTATACCGTCTTCGCCTAAGGTTTATAACACTGACAATAGGGGGAGTCCTATCCATGTCTTCCTAAGTTGATATAAAACTTGTGCAGGGACTCTTGTACATTTTTTTAAAAAGACATGTGGTTGAAAGGTCCAAACGGAATGCTCTAAGCTAACCAGTGCGACCAATGACCATCAGTAAAATATGCATCAACTGGTAGCAGCTTTAATTCTGGAGTGACCTTCTGATGCTGAAGTTTTTTTCTTTGGATTTAAATGATTATAGATCAGTCAGCAAACGAACTGTGGGACACTTTCCCATTGAGGCTAGTTTAGGCTTACAGCACTGTTCTGCAGGAGGAGGGGGAGTGGTGGGACGTGCAAGTTATTACACCACTTATGATGAAGAAAGAGCCTACGTTCCACGAAACCCACAGTGGCCATTCTTGCGAGGAGTCAATGAGAAAAAAACTAAAGATTAACTTTAAGTTCTCCTGCGAAAAAAAAAAACATTTGAGCACTGTGATTCATACCAATTGACTATGGTCCCTTAACTCCACCTAGACTCAATGGAATTCTGGTGGTCCAGTGTGGTGCAGTTGGTTGAGCACGGTGTTTATAAAGTCAGGGTTGTGGGCCTAGCCATCCCCCCCAAAAAATGATGCACAAACTACTGTAAGTTGATTTGGATAAAAGCCTCTGCTAAATGGTATATATTATTATTAAATATATTATAAATGGAACTGGTTAAAATGATGCATCTTGGTTTGATTTAGCCATATGATGAATTGATGTAAACAGACATACACCTCACATGTACAGTATATGTCAATCTAACCTGTGGGCTCATTAGAGCTGAGTAGTAGACTTGTATTAAACTTTGATGTGATCTATTTTGTAAGACCTAGAGTGCTATTACAGGGTTGTTCCACAAAATGAGCGCCTTTGGAATTCCTTTGATATTTTAAGTAGAAAGTGTGCAATAATATTGAATTTTTAAAAGCCTGTTATATTAAAATGAAGTGACCATTAATAATGACCACATGGATAAATTCAATGAATCAGATTTTCGATATGAATTAAGTTTTGCTAAAGTTCCTCAAATTCTGCTTTTTGACATCCCTCTGTGACTTTTAACCCACTTAACACCAACACGTTTTCACCGTCGTTGTAAAGCCATAGTTATCTTGTTGCTTTGACAAACTCATTTCTGAAAATTAGTATTTATTTTACGTGATRAGTGATTCATTTTAAGGTCAACCATGCTACGTGAACTGAACTCTCGTTTTAAAATGGTGAAACTATTCCCTTTTGGAAATAAAATTCAAAAGAAACATCWAATAGTCAAATCATAGTGTTAATGCAGGTTATCTAGTTCTACTGTTTTTTGACAATTTTCTGGTGTTTTGTGATTGAAAATTGAGCAGGTCGAGCATAACCCGTCAACCCTGTTAACCATAGATAGACAGGTTAGACATTTTTAAAGTTTTTTTTGTGAAACTTGCATACAARTGCCCCTCCCTGTTGCACACAACAAACTTCAATTTCCCCTGTCACAAGGGGATTTATGGCTAATTTAAGATGAAATCGTCAACTCTGTTACGATCAACTCTGTTACGGGCGACTCTATAACGGTCAACTCTGTAACGGGCAACCCTGTTACAGTCAACCCTGTTACYGTCAACCCTGTTACGATCAACCCTGTTACGATCAACTCTGTTACTGTCAACCCTGTTACGATCAACTCTGTTACTGTCAACCCTGTTACGATCAACTCTGTTACGATCAACTCTGTTACTGTCAACCCTGTTACGGATCAACTATGTTACGGTCATCCCTGTTATGGTCATCCCTGTTACGGTCATCTGTACGGTCATCCCTGTTTACGGTCGACTCTGTTACGATCAACTCTGTTACGTCATCCCTGTTACGGGCCATCCCTGTTACGGTCATCCCTGTTACGGTCATCCTGTTACGGTCATCCCTGTTATGGTCATCCCTGTTACGGTCATCCCTGTTACGGTCATCCCTGTTACGGTCAATCCCTGTTACGGTCATCCCTGTTACGGTCGACTCTGTTACGATCAACTGCTGTTTACGTGTCATCACCTGTTTACGGCCATCCCTGTTACGGTCATCCCTGTTACGGCCATCCCTGTTACGGTCATCCCTGTTACGGTCATCCCTGTTTACGTCATCCCTCTGTTATGGCACCCTGTGACATCCCTGTTACGGTCATCCCTGTTACGGTCACTCCTGTTACGGATCTGTTAACGGTAATCTGTTACGGATCCTTACTCACCCGTTACTGGTCACCTGGTTCTGTTACGCATCCCTGTTACGGTCATCCCTGCCTTACGGTCATCCCCGTTACGGTCATCCCTGTTACGGTCATCCCTGTTACGGTCATCCCTGTTACTGTCATCCCTGTTACTGTCAACCCTGTTACGGTCAACTCTGTCACGATCAACTCTGTTACGGTCATCCCTGTTACGGTCATCCCTGTTACGGTCGACTCTGTAACGGTCAACTCTGTTACGATCAACTGTTACTGTTTCTTTATTTGGCACTTAATAGGCTATAGTCATTTTTTATTTAACCTCGAGAAGGGAAAACTAATTTTTTATTAAGTTGAACATGTGCTCTTCATGACAGAATGTTAAAATTAGGTGAAATCAAAAGTTATTTTCCCCACGAAGTTTCACATCTCAAAAGGCACCAAATTGGTGGAATGACTCCACAATGATTTAAATCAGCTAAGGTTTATGTCTTCTTTCAATTCAGTCTGAGACTGGACAATGTACCTCCATTGAAAGGAGGGGAGGGGGTTAAGGGAGGAGGCATATTTCTCAGACAGGATGCTACAAATGTCAAATGTCGTTAATCAGATCTACGGAAGAGATAAGTCACAGTTATTCATTATGGAACTGTAAATGAACACACTGCAGCTCTCTGAGAGAAACAGAGAGATCTGATGAAGCCAGGAAGATAATAAAATACAAAGGAGAGCTGGAGGAGGGTTAGCAGGAAGGGAAGTGTTTGGCATGAATGGGATGGATCAGCCGCTTGTTGAGCTCCACCTCTCCCTCTCTCCCTGTCTCTCTCTTTCGCTCTCTCTCTGTCTCCCTTGCTCTCTCTGTCTGAGAGGCTTCTGCAGTGTAATGATTTGGCATGTGTCCATACCGCTCTGGGTTATCTTTGGACATACACGGCTGGATTTTGAGAGAATGTCTCTCTGCAGTGTTACACAGCAAGCTGCTCTGAGGAGATTGTGGGTGGACTCTGACAGGTCCAAGTATACCGTGGCACCAGGCAGGGATGCCCAGGATACCCCATCAACGTCTGTGGAAAAAGGGTAACCCGGGACAGACTATGTATCATCTCTGCAAAACAGAGACTTTTCAAAGGTTGTCTGATACTGTACAGCCCAAACCCTCAAAAGACTGGGATAGAGTGAGAGGGAAAACATTGGCCCTGTTGAGACTTGCAGCTATTGTATTTCGACCATTGAGTTCTGATCACATCAGTGAGTTTACACCTGGATGTGTTTATTTAAAATGTGGTGGAAGGTGGAAGTCAAAGTGAAAGTCAGCCAGTAAAATATTACTTGAGTAAAAGTCTACAAGTATTTGGTTTTAAACAGGAGTGGAAGAAAATACCCAATTGTCATATTTGAGTAAAAGTAAAGATACCTTKATAGAAAATGACTCAAGTAAAAGTGAWAGTTACCCAGTAAAATACTACTTCAGTAAAAGTCTAAAAGTATTTGGTTTTAAATATACTTAAGTATCAAAAGTAAATGTAATTGCTKAAATATACTTAAGTATTAAAATTATAAAAGTATAAATAATTTCAAAATTCCTTATATTAAGCTAACCAGACGGCACCATTTTCGTGTTTMTTTTTTTTACGGCTAYCCAGGGGCACACTCTAACATCATTTACAAACAAAGCATTTGTGTTAGGTGTGTCCAGAGGGTCAGAGGCAGTAAAGATGACCAGGGATGTTCTCTTGATAATTGTGTGATTTGGACCATTTTCCTGTCTTGCTAAGCATACAAAATGTAACGTGTACTTTTGGTGTCAGGGAAATTGTATTGAGTAAAAAGTACATTATTTTCATTAGAAATGTATTGAAGTAAAAAGTACATTATTTTCATTAGAAATATATTGAAGTAAAAAGTACATTATTATTTTCATTAGAAATGTATTGAAGTAAAAAGTACATTATTTTCATTAGAAATATATTGAAGTAAAAAGTACATTATTTTCATTAGAAATGTATTGAAGTAAAAACAAAGCAGACAGCACCATGTTGTTGTTTTTTAAATGTATGGAAGCCAGGGACACACTCCAACACTCAGACATTATTTACAGATAGTCAGGGACACACTCCAACACTCAGACATTATTTACAGATAGCCAGGGACACACTCCAACACTCAGACATTATTTACAGATAGCCAGGGACACACTCCAACACTCAGACATTATTTACAAAAGATTGGTAGTCAGGGAAAATTTATGGAGTAAAAAGTACAATATTGTCTTTAGAAATGTAGTGAAGAAGAAATAAAAGTTGACTAAAATATAAATAGAGGGAGCCTCCTGAGTGGCACAGGGGTCTGAAGAACTGCGTCGCACAATTGGCCCAGCGTTGTCCGGGTTAGGGGACGGTTTGGACGGCCGGGATTTCCTTGTCCCATTGCGCTCTAGCTACTCCTTGTGGCGGACAGAGCGCCTGCAAGCTGACTTCGGTCGCCAGCTGAACGGTGTTAACTCCGACACATTGGTGTGGCTGGCTTCTGGGTTAAGCGAGTAGTGTGTCAAGAAGCAGTGCGGCTTGGCAGGGTCGTYTTTCGGAGAATGCATGYCTCTCGACCTTTGCCTCTCCTGAGTCCGTAGGGGACCTGCAGCAATGGGACAAGACCGTAACTACCAACTGGGGGAAAAAGGGGGAAAATTACAAAATAAAATTATTGAAACAGGTAAGTAAAGATACCCCAAAAAACGACTTAAGTAGTACTGTAACGTATTTTTACTTYAGTACTTTACACCAATGTTTAAATGTGATTACTGTGTCCACAGTGTGTCTGGACTGCCAATTCCCTCTCTATATTAAAATGCCAGTAACCAGCTGCAATTGGTGACAAAGGGAAGAGATCAAGATGACACAGCCGATGGCATTGGCAAACTACTGTATCTATCCACAAAGCTACCTAGCAAAAAGCTAAAGCGATTGCAAACGGGTTAGCATTACCATTTATACTGTATAATAAAACATAAAAACTTTTTCTAAATATTAGTTAGCTGGCTTGCATTTTATGTAGCCAGCAAATACTTTCCCTCACAGGCTARACCAACTTTATTATGAAAAGGTGCCTCTCGACCCCAAAACAGGTTTGGGGCAGAATTGAGTTGCCTGATTGAATCAACACTATGTTGAGATTGGAGCGCAATGCGAGCTCATCCACTTTGGGAGGGGGACAACCAGATCCAAACAATATCAGGACAACATGCGTACAAAAATGCATCTTTTGCGCCTCCAGACCTGACATTTAAAAGAGAACTCTGTGTTCAGGATGACTCAACTCGCATTATATCACGTTAGCATGTGGAAACAGTGCCAGGGAAACCAAAACAAAAGCGTGAATTGCTGTCGTACCTCGTCCATAGACTGCTTACAGGGTAAGGAAACCAATGTGTAATTTTGGCTGAATTATCCTTTTTTTAACTCTTATCAGATAGAARTAGAGAACTTCAGTTTTCTGTTCACAGAGAACAGAATAACATTATAATTTGTTAATTTTTAGGTCCTTTGTGCAGTCATCGCTTGACTGAGTCAAGTGGGTGAGTCTGTGAAATTGGAAGATTTAAGGGGGCACAAATACCACTATGCACTCAAATGACATTCTAATCCATACTTAATGTATGTGTGGGTTTTTCCTGAGTCAAGAGATTTTCCGATTACCTCTGGGCAGGGCACCTGTGTTAAATTTAGATGATGAATAGACAAGGAAAGCTTTGATTAGCTTCCCCAAACAGAAGTGTGATAATTGGCTGCACAATGTTTACTCACCGTCAGAAATGAAAACACCCGGGAGAGCTTCTTCCAACCTGAGACAAAGGACCGTAGTGTGTAATTCTCTTTATTATGTCTCGTTCTTATAGGGACCATCACACATATACGTTAATTTAGCATTAAATACATCCTGACAACCTGTTCCCTAATTCCTTATCAGCACATACCTTCACACATGAAGAGAAACGCCAAGCATTGGACCTTGGCGTGAGTTCATCTCATTGTGTAGTGCATTATGGGTGATAGACAATGGATGGGTGCCCGCCTATAAATACACTGCTCAAAAAAATAAAGGGAACACTTAAACAACACAATGTAACTCCAAGTCAATCACACTTCTGTGAAATCAAACTGTCCACTTAGGAAGCAACACTGATTGACAATAAATTTCACATGCTGTTGTGCAAATGGAATAGACAAAAGGTGGAAATTATAGGCAATTAGCAAGACACCCCCAATAAAGGAGTGGCTCTGCAGTGGTGACCACAGACCACTTCTCAGTTCCTATGCTGCTGGCTGCATGTTTGGTCACTTTTGAATGCTGGCGGTGCTTTTCACTCTAGTGGGTAGCATGAGACGGAGTCTACACCCACACAAGTGGCTCAGGTAGTGCAGCCTCATTCCAGGATGGCACATCAATGCGAGCTGTGACAGAAGGTTTGCTGTGGTCTGTCAGCGTAGTTGTCCAGAGCATGGAGGCGCTACCAGGAGGACAGGCCAGTACATCAGGAGACGTGGAGGAGGCCGTAGGAGGGCAACAACCCAGCAGCAGACCGCTACCTCCGCCTTTTGTGCAAGGAGGAGCAGGTGGAGCACTGCCCAGAAGCCTGCAAAAATGACCTCCAGCAGGCCACAAATGTGCATGTGTCTGCTCAAACGGTCAGTAACAGGACCTCCATGAGGGTGGTATGAGGCCCGACGTCCACAGGTGGGGGTTGTGCTTACAGCCCAAACACCGTGCAGGACGTTTGGCATTTGCCAGAAACAGCAAGATTAGCAAATTCGCCACTGGCGGCCTGTGCTCTTCACAGATGAAAGCAGGTTCACACTGAGCACATGAGCACATGTGACAGACGTGACAGACGTGACAGAGTCTGGAGACGCCGTTGGAGAACGTTCTACTGCCTGCAACATTCCTCCAGCATGACCGGTTTTGCGGTGGGTCAGTCATGGTGTGGGGTGGCATTCTTTGGGGGCCGCCACAGCCCTCCATGTGCTCGCCAGAGGTAGCCCTGACTGCCATTAGGTACCGAGATGAGATCCTCAGACCCCTTGTGAGACCATTATGCTGTGCGGTTGGCCCTGGGTTCCTCCTTAATGCAAGACAATGCTAGACCTCATGTGGCTGGAGGTGTCAGCAGTTCCTGCAAGAGGAAGGCATTGATGCTATGGACTGGCCCGCCCGTTCCCCAGACCTGAATCCAATTGAGCACATCTGGACATCATGTCTCGCTCCATCCACCAACGCACGTTGCACTACAGACTGTCCAGGAGTTGGCGGATGCTTTTAGTCCAGGTCTGGAGGAGACCCTCAGGAGACCATCCGCCACTTCATCAGGGCATGCCCAGCATTGAGGGAGGTCATACAGGCACGTGGAGGCCACACACACTACTGAGCCTCATTTTGACTTGTTTTTAAGGACATTACATCAAAGTTGGATCAGCCTGTAGTGTGGTTTTTCACTTTAATTTGGTGTGACTCCAAATCCAGACCTCCATGGGTTGATAAATTTGATTTCCATTGATCAATTTGTGGTGTGATTTTGTTGTCAGCACATCAACATATTGGATAAAGAAAAAAGTATTTAATAAGAATATTTCATTCATTCAGATCTAGGATGTGTTATTTTAGTGTTCCCTTTATTTTTTTGAGCAGTGTATATAGGCATTTGGATTGACAAAGACTTAATGCAAAAAAATAAAAACATACAGATGAGCTAGTCAAAAAGCTAAGATTTCAAGTGGGCTTCTTTTTTTAGAAACAGACCTTGCCTCTCTCTAAATGGCAGGATGCAGATTCTACAGTCAACTTTCCTGCCAGTTCTTGACTATGATGAAACCATTTACCAGAAGGAAGCAACCACTACTCTTAAACCTTCGGATGCCGWAATAAAGCAATATATACTGTACCAGTCAAAAGTTTGGACACACATACTCATTCAAGAATTTTTCTTTATTTTTACTATTTTCTACATTGTAGAATAATAGTGAAGACATCAAAACTATGACCAAAAAAGTGTTAAACAAATCAAAGTATATTTTATATGGGAGAATCTTCAAAGTAGCCACCCTTTGCCTTGATGACAGCTTTGCACACTCTTGGCATTCTCTCAACCAGCTTCATGAGGAATACTTTTCCAACAGTCTTAAAGGAGTTCGCACATATGCTGAGCATTTGTTGGCTMRTTTTCCTTCACTCTGCGTGCCAACTRATCCTAAACCATCTCAATTGGGTTGAGGTCGGGTAATTGTGGAGGCCAGGTCAACTGATGCAGCACTCCATCACCCCCTTTCTGGGTAAAATAGCCCTTACACAGCCTGGAGGTGTGTTGGGTCATTGTCCTGTTGAAAAACAAATGCTAGTCCCACTAAGCGCAAACCAGATGGGATGGCGTGTCGCTGCAGAATGCTGTGGTASCCATGCTGGTTAAGTGTGCCTTGAATTCTAAATAAATCACAGACAGTGTCACCAGCAAAGCACCRCCACACCATCCCACCTCCTCCATGCTTTACGGTGGAAAATACACATGCAGAGATCATCCGTTCACTCACACCGCGTCTCACAAAGACACAGCGGTTGGAACCAAGAATCTGAATAGAAAGAGGAGTGGGAGGCCCCGGTGCACAACTGAGCAAGAGTAATCTGAGGCTGGTAACTCTAATGAACTTATCCTCTGCAGCAGAGGTACCTCTGGGTCTTCCTTTCCTGTGGCGGTCCTCATGAGATCCAGTTCAGCATTGCGCTTGATGGTTTTTGCCAATGCACTTGAAGAAACTTTCTAAGTTCTTGAAATTTTCCGTATTGACTGACAGTCATGTCTTAAAGTAATGATAGGCTGTCGTTTCTCTTTGCTTATTTAGGCTGTTATTGCCATAATATGGACTTGGTCTTTTACCAGATAGGGTTATCTTATAAGGGCACAAGGTGAGACCCAGATGCAGACACAGGAGGCAGATGGTTACAGTCCAAGATGTTTATTAACAATCCAAAAGGGGTAGGCAAGAGAATGGTCGTGGACATGCAAAAGGTCAAAACCAGTTCAGAGTTCCAGAGGTACAGAATGGCAGGCAGGCTCGAGGTCAGGGCACGCAGAATGGTCTGGCAGGCGGGAATGGAGTCCAGAAAAACAGGCAAAGGCCAAAGCCGGGAGGACTAGTAAAAGAGAATAGAAAAGCAGGAGCACGGGAAAACACGCTGGTTGACTTGAACATACAAGACGAACTGGCACAGAGAGACAGGAAACACAGGGATAAATGCACCAGGGAAAATAAGCGACACCTGGAAAGGGTGAAGCCAATCACAAGGACAGGTGAAACAGATCAGGGGGTGACATATCTTCTGAATACCACCCCTACCTTGTCACAAAACAATTGATTGGCTCAAATGCATTAAGAAGGAAAGAAATTCCACAAATATACTTTTAACAAGGCACACTTGTTAATTGAAATGCATTCCAGTTGACTACCTCATGAAGCTGGTTGAGAGAACGCCAAGAGTGTGCCAAACTGTAATCAAGCAAAAGGGTGTGACTTTGAAGAATCTCAAATGTAAAATATATTTTGATTTGTTTAACACTTTTTTGGGGTACTACAGTACATGATTCCWAATGTGTTATTTCATAGTTTTGATGTCTTCACTATTATTKTACAATGTACAAAATAGTAAAAATAAAGAAAAACCCATGAATGAGTAGGTGTGTCCAAACTTTTGACTGGTACTGTATATTGTGCTGGTTGATATAAATATTGGTCCCACTTTACAATAATTGTCAACTAATTGCCTACGTGTCGGTAGTTACATGTACCAGTACGGATACACGTTGTTATTTACACATTGTTACATAGTATGTACTYGTGATCTAAAATAATAATTCTAAAATAAAAGGAGATTATAATTTGAGTTGGTTGAATGCGTTTCAATTACATACTTTTGAATAATCCCAGACTTTTTATTAGACTGAGGATACATTTAATCTCAGCCTTCACAGTTTAAGCATGACTGTATAAAACAGACAGGAAGTGAGTATGACAGAATACTTAGTTTTAAGGGTTTAGTGTACAGGAAGCCAGTCAGTCATAGTGACATTGCCCTCTAATCTGTCCCTCCCGGCCCTCCCTCTACTTGATAACTAGCAGTCACACCCTCCACTTCTTTTGTGCTCCAAATCAGAGTCGCACCACTCCCTGTGGAAAAGGACCACCTTATCAAGTCAGGTCAAGTGTAAGCACTCACTTTGCTTGAGTGCTTACGGGACGCCGACCATGTGTCACTTCCCTCCAACTTTACATGTAGCATCCAGTTAGCATGTAGCATCCAGTTAGCATGTAGCATCCAGTTAGCATGTAGCATCCAGTTAGCATGTAGCATCCAGTTAGCATGTAGCATCCAGTTAGGCTACAGCCACACACAGACACATAAACATGGATCAAATTATATACTTTATGCATTTTTCTGTTGACTGTTTTTATCCATCTGAAGTTCAATTCAAGTAAATCTGTTTTGGACGAGTCGCATAAATAAAATGATTGACTTAATGTGTGTTTTTTGACGGGAAATCTTCTCCGTTGACTCCCATTGATAAACCATTGGCTCCATATGTAATATTCTGACAAAAATATCTGGGTGGCCGTACCCTTGGAAAGGAAAAATAGCATTTAGCAGAATCTCTCACTGACTTTGCTCCATGGAGATGGGAAAATATCTGATTCTAATATGATCCTAATCAACATGATCTATTCCAGGATCCAACCACATCTCGCTAAAGTCATTCACTTTTGAACTTCCTCAAAATCGTTGCAGGTAACCTGTTCCACATGTTCCACTGGGGCTCTGGTCAGATTCACCAGTGTACTATACAGACGGCTGGTCTCATTTGAGGCTGCTCTGAATAACAGTCACAGAGGCCCCCCAACACAGTGGTGGCGGTGGGAGCAATACACAGAGCAACACTAAACATAATTGGAGTTGATCACGGGACTTTGTAGCAGATTAACACAAGAGTGTGCACTGTCTAGAGTCCAGGGAGGGCAACAGCTGCATGTCAAGCGGCACAAAAACAGGTAGGAAACAGAGATGATGCAAAGCAGAGCCCTGTTACGAATAACAAGGGAGGAAAATAAGAAGGTTTTCATGTCGCCAGGCGGGTGACCATGGACCACCTTGAAACAGACTAGGGTTTTCATATTGCAGGGCGGAGCCTTGCGACGTGAAAACCATAGTCTGTTTCAAGTTATCCCTGGTCCCGCCTTGTGACATGTAAATGGCCTAGCTCAGTGGAAATAAACAGTTTGTATCATTAAGGGATCGCTTTATG
Source organism: Salvelinus sp. IW2-2015 (assembly GCF_002910315.2). Lineage (NCBI taxonomy): Eukaryota > Metazoa > Chordata > Actinopteri > Salmoniformes > Salmonidae > Salvelinus > Salvelinus sp. IW2-2015. The sequence goes on along the minus strand of NC_036866.1, from coordinate 997,310 downwards.
TAACCTTTGCTTATCCAGATATCGGGATGCCTACTCTACGTGAGAGAACTTGCCTAACTACTGCTTGTTTGACTGACGGCTGTATGGAACCAACGGAGGCCTCGGGGATGCAGTGTGGGCACGACCACGGGCCTGCTGTCTGTTTGCAGGCCGCACATTGAACTGCAAGACCGCCCTCGTGTACTTTGATGGTTTGAAGATAGAATACATTTTGAATTTGCAAATAACAAAGTGAACAGATGYACAGAATGTTTCATTATTTGCACTGTTGTTTGTTTTAGCTATTGACGTGTTCCGTCAGTGAAATGAGAAGGTTTAAAAAAAAAACGTGTGTGTGCACTTTTCTACAGGGAACAACGTGTTTTTTCATGCAGGCTTGTAACTCTGAATTTAGTTTTTTTGGTATGATGTATAAATGACATATTACGATATTTCAATATTTAAAAAAACATTCAATCAAACATCTAATAGTTGACCAATAAATCATGTCGATAAAAATACGTGTTGATTTATTATTGTCATACAATATATCCATGTGACAAATTGCACCAAATTCAAATCAAATCAGGTCAAATGTTATTTGTCACATGAGCCGAATACAACAGGTGTAGAACCTACAGTGAAATGCTTACTTACAAGTCTTTAACCAACAATGKAGTTTTAAGAAAAAATAACTGTTAAGAAAGTATTTACTAAATAAACTAATGTAAACAATAAATAATAATAAAAAATAATAATAATAATAATAATTAAAGAGCAACACTAAAATAACAGTAACGAGGCTATATACAGGGGGTACCAGTACAGAGTCAATGTGTGGGGGCACCGGTTAGTCGAGGTAATTGAGGTAATATGTACATATAGGTAGAGGTAAAGTGACTATGCAAAGATAATAAACAGAGAGGAGCAGCAGCGTAAAAATAGGGGGTCAATGCAAATAGTCAGGGTAGCCATTTGGTTAGCTGTTCGGGAGTCTTATGTCTTGACGGTAGAAGCTTTTTGAACCTAGACTTACCGCTTGGCGCTCCGGTAACGTGTGTTTCATCGCTGATGAAACACACGTTAATAATTATACTTCTACCATCTGTGTCACGACTTCCGCCGAAGTCGGCTGCTCTCCTTGTTCGGGCGGCGTTCCGCGGTCGACTTCACCGGCTTTCTAGCCATCGCRGCTCCATTTTTCATATATCCATTTGTTTTGTCTTGTTCCCTGCACACCTGGTTTTCATTCCCCAATCAATCCATATGTATMTATTCCTTCCTTTAGTTCCCCATCATGTCTTTGTGTAGGATTGTTTGTGTTGTGTGTATTTTGATATTGTGGATATTMTTACATTACTTTTTGTCTATGTTCCGTGTTTTGGGCACATTTTATGTTATTTTGTGCTGTCAGTTTAACCGTAATAAAAAGTGCGCCTGTTCACTAAACTCTGCTCTCCTGCACCTGACTTCGCCTCCAATACACACTCCTAACAATCTGGGTAGGATRTTTGTGGCTTAGACCATGCCGTAGTCACACCAGTAGTCGTATTGTGATTAGTGACACTGTAGCTAGATGATTAAAACCTGATTCACATCCATCTCTGTGATGTCCGTGTGGTGACTACTGTAACAGTCTGTGTCATGTTAGGGTGGTGGWAGACATTCTCTGGTTCCAGATTAGTCCAATATTTGTAAGAAATACTTTCCTAAACGTTCGCCATCGATGTACTTTTTCCTGTTATTCTACTATGAGATAATTTCCCAGTTAGGTTGTGGGTTACCAAGCAAGGCGGTACCAGTGACATCCATTTCCTCTCCTCAATAAAAATTGTGTCCATATGGAGTGATGAATGCAGGTCTATTGATTGGTGAAGGTGGTGTCCCCAAATGCTCACAAGTACCACGATTATTATAGGATTACAACAATGTTCAACCAACTGGTGAACTCATAATAAGTGGGGTCAATAGGTGAAGTTTTAAAAACTTTTTAATGCTCTCGCTAGCATCTAAGTGCATTTTAAAATGTATCATCTCCACGGAAGGCACATTTACATGAAGTCCTTGGTGGCTTCGTGGTACTTTTCTGCTATTGGGTGAAGCTAAACGTTCCAAAACATCATTTCTTGCAAACAAATGGAGAGGGGTAGGATTTAAAAAAAAAAAAGTAATTAAGTCTTAGTAACTGACTAGAAACAAACCGCTAGGAAGGAAGTATCCCTTTACGACTGCTCAAGGGCTCTTTTTCCTCAATCCAAACTTATCTTTTCAACACGCCACCGCAATGTGCTAAGCAGGCTCAGCTGGTGAAAGTTTGTTTTGAAGATCTCTCCTCTGATTGGTTTTATTGACTCAGTCCGACTCGCCCGGCCCCCCGATTCCCTCATTGRATTTGTTTAATTTTTGTTTTCATGGAAAATGTTAGTGACAAAACTTCCACACAAACCCATCGAAGAACAAGACGTTTTTTTTTTTTCAAAGACGCGATGGTGTCACTTTTTTGGGGTTAATAAACAATGTTGGTTTAGCCTGTGTGAAGGTCTGTTTCTGCTTTAGCTAATTTTCCGTTGTGTTGAATGCAGACATTTAGTGAATAATACTGGTAACTTTGGACAAAAAAAGGATGACATAGAAAAATGGCACAGCAAAGCTCTTGAACCGCAGTGTGCAGATTACAATGCCTTTTTAATGTGTATCTCTGGCATGTTAAGTTCTTCTTACTGATCCTGTTCAGATTGCTGTTTATGTGGAATCTTCCAAAAGTACATTACCTAAACTAATASTGTATTCTAAAGACAAAGCCTTTTATTTGATGCCAATTTGCACTAGTCAGACGCCTAAGGCCTTTTTCCCAACTCGAGGCAGCCTGTTGGGTTTCCACCCTTTATTTAGCCCAAACCATCGTCTCCACCCAGAACAAATACCTCAGATGACTTCTCAAAACAGATCTCACAGGATGAGCCCAGGTCTCCTAGGGTTCCCTACCCTTAATAACCACAGGTCTCCTAGGGTTCCCTACCTTACAGGCTGAAAGGCCCAGCGATTATACTGTTAATAGCTCTCTCTCAACCTCTTATAAATCAAGTGTTTCAGAAGATCAAAACAACAGCTTTTTTTATGGTTGTCCTTGCCAAGTGTTTTCCGTGAGACGTGTGGCTTGTCAGTTACTGCAAAACGACACCGTTGGAAAATTGAAAATGACACAAGCCCTAAAAACGTGTAGAGTTTTGAAATGTTTTCCAACAAAAAATGCAGAAAACACAAATACTATTATTATTGTTTTATACTAATAGAATTGCTCAGAGAAAGATATTTTGTTCAATGATAAGTACAAAAAAAATTYCTAAGTGTCAAAATTAATGACACCCCWTTTTTCAATACAACYTGCACGCTCCCCTTGCGYGGATAACAGCACTTAGCCATTCTTCTAAAATATTTTATGAGATTGAAGAACACATTGAGAGGGATCTTAGATCATTTCTCCATGCAGAARATTTCCAGATTCTTAATATCCTTTCGGTCTGCACCATCTTCAAATCAAACCACAGGTTTTCAATGGGGTTCTAGTCCGGAGACTGAGATGGCRATTGCAAAAACGTTGATTTTGATTTGTGCTTGGGGTTATTGCAACCAGCACTTGGTAGAGTACATGATGTCATTGACCTTAGCAAAGGGCCCGAGGGCCGGTGGAAGCAAAACAACCCCATAACATCAAAAGATCCACCATCATATTTTACAGTAGGTATGAGGTTCCTTTCTACATATGCATCCATTTATTCGAGGTCAAACCCACCACTGGTTCGCGTGGCAAAAGAGCTCTATTTTCATGTCATCTGACCATAGCACCGTGTTCCAATCCAAGTGCCAAAACCTTTTAGCAAACTCCATGTGTTTACATCTGTTGGTTACTCTCAGTAAAGGCTTTTTATAGTAACCCTTCCCTTAGCCTATTGGCATTTGTCATTCTAATTGCAGATTTAGAGACTTGGTGACCCCCATGATGCGACCAAGTTCTGAAATTCTCCAACTGTGGCTCTTGGACTTTTCTTTGCTGCCCGAACCATCTTCCTCACTATGGGGACTAGATACACATGGGTCCTCTACCAGGCACGTTTCAGTGGTTTTAATTGTTGCCCTAATAATGGTAAGTGTTATATATTTGTTGTTCTGTACCCATTGCCTTATTTATGAGAGCCAACAACCATTTGTCGCTTTTCATTTGGGAGTTCTTTGCCTTTCCCCATGGTGATGGATGACAATGGGATTTTTTTAATGCACGTTACCTCAGGAAGCCATGAGAGGTCATAATACACTTAATTAAACTGAGATTTACAGGTSTTGTTTGATTATATGTATAAGAATCTTTAGGGTTGCCAATAATGTTGACACCTATCTTAAAAAATAAAAAAAGTTGTATCTACTTGTTAAATAAAATCTCTTTCTCTGAGCAATTGTATTAGTATAAAATAATATAATTTTCTAAAAATGTTGATCATACAATATAGCTGGTTTTTTTTGCTAATCTTTATCAAGGGTACCAATCATTTTGGATGTGACTGTATCTGTTTAGAGCGAGGTAAATGAGCTCTACCGGGTGATAAGGGGGAGATTGGTAGTGTTTGAGCAGCTTTGACACTGAACTATGATGACTGTGCAGAAACGAAGAGGCCTTGAGGAGCCGTCAGTCAGAGGACCAGGCAGGGGAGGTGTGGAAGATCCCCCTGGGAGGATAGGGCTGGGCAGGAGAGAACAGGGCGAAGACAGCAGGAGCCCTGGAGAAAATGGCCCGCCGCCAAAGAACACTTTGGTGGACCAGCGACTGACACAGCGACGGGCTGCCAGGACACACAGATTCCCTTTGGTTTAGGGTTTAGTGCCTTCTACAGGAGCCAGCCGCGTGATCTCACTCACACAGATCAGGATGCGAAGATCACAAACCTCGCTAAACACTCATGCTCACTGCTAGCAGTCATGAAGCTCTATATTGACAGGTAGGGTAAATAGATTGATTAAATGCTTTATGTAAGTGCAGATTTAATCTTTTTGGCTTCTGGTAAGGCGCTAGCTGATGTCTGACTGACAGCTTTGATGTCTTCGTGTGTTTTAGGAATGGTTGCTGCAAATGTAACCCAATTTGAAACAATACAAACTCCGCCTGTCAACGTATTTATCAGGACAGTAACCCATTTGCACTATTTCAAGAGGATTATCAACAGACGCTCTTGAACTGTAGTTTGAATCCAAGAGCTAATTGCAATACCACCGTAGACACAATGTAACACTATTAAATGTAGCACTATTTAATCCTATGGACTAGCACCCTGTTCAGAAGGTGTACTTGTACATTAAGCTTCCTCACGCTACGGTAACAGGACTTAGGCTCTATGGGCCATTCTGTCTCGGACAAGGCCATTTACTTATAAGAGCATAAGCACCACTAGCTTGAGGTCCCAGACTTAACTAAGTAGGATTAATCATGTCATTCAAACGGAGTAAAGTAACATTATGCTGAATATTGTCTTTGTAGATCATTCGTTTTTCTTAATAAGTATGATATTATTATGATGCATCACTTTGTCCTGAGTCAACCCTAAATAACTAAGCAATGTTCTATCCAAGAGCATCGTTCTTTAACCATCTGTCATATAATTATTCAACAGTCACTCCACTTAACAAATTATTAAAAGTTCTTCCACAAAAATGTTTCCATAGTAACAATAAACATTGCCCACATATGTTTGACTGAATCAAACCCCTAATTTAGGAAACTCTGTATTGTAAACATTACCTTTTACATAAATGATTGACATCATTGACAATGACATGAGCGTTAAATGAACTGCCAAAAAACACATCCTGCAGATCCAAATGAGTTGTCTTTGGCCTGTGTGCAAAATAACATTTTACATAACATATATATTTTTTTATATTAATTAATTATTTCACAATACATGTACAGCAGTGTATGGACACCCCTTCAACTGAGTGGCTTCGGCTATTTCAACCACACCCGTTGCTGACAGGTGTATAAAATTGAGCACACAGCCATGCAATCTCCATAGACAAACAWTGCAACAGCCTTATCATGCTGAAGCATGAAGTGATGGTGGCGGATGAATGGCATGACAATGGGTCTCAGGATCTCATCACGGTATCTCTATGCATTCAAATATCTAACGATAAATGCAATTGTTTTCGTTGTCCGTAGCTTATGCCTGCCCATAACATAGCCCCATCGCCACCATGTGTGATGTGGTGCGGTAGGACCCAGGAGCAGAGAATGAAATCAGACGAGGAACCAGTGGTTTAGAATAAACTTAAATACTTTACTGGGTAAAACTTTGTCCCTGCTGTTGGAAAACAACAAACCCTATTACTCGATATTTCACTCAGGAGACAAATGCACACTGCAAATGAATCAAGCTTCTACAAAGGGTAACAGAAAACACACCTCTCTAAAAGGAAATCATAATTAGTAACTGAAAACAGTGTCATTATAGTCTCTAGGGCAGACTCTGCTGTCCTCTGGTGACAGGTGGAACCATGAAAGTACCCCCCCTTCTAGGAGCGTCTCCAGCAGCGGAGCCAGGGTGACCCCCAAGTAGTTGGTTGAAGTTCCGAACAAGTACCGGGTCCAGGATGTCCCGGGCAGGCACCCACGCCCACTCTTTGGGCCATAGCCCTCCCAGTCCATCAGGTAATGCATGGTAACCTGGACCCGACGAGCCTCCAGCAGACGGCGGACGGTGTAGGCCGGGCGGCTGTCAACCAATCGAGGGGGTGGAGGGCCAGGTGTGCGGGTGGAGAAGGGACTGGTCCTTACCAGCTTCAGACGGGAGACATGGAAGGATGGACAGACTCTCATTGACCTGGGGAGCTGGAGATGATAGGTGACCGGGTTGATGCAACTCAGGATCTTGAATGGTCCMACATAGCAAATGGCGAGCTTCCGAGATTCCACTTCTAAGGGAAGATCACAGGTGGACAGTCACACCCATTGACCTGATCAGAGGAGCTACTGGAGCCTTCAGTGCCGGTTTGCCTTGTGTTGTTGTTGTACAGAGGAGCGGTGCAAGGACAATTGTGAAGAACCCCCGTTTCGATCTCTTGTTCAGGAAACAGGGGGTGGGGGGGACCACGGTCCGAAACAATGTCCTTGGGGAGTCCGTGTAGTCGAAAGACATGGTTAATCATGAGGTCGGTTGTCTCCTTGGCCAAGGGCAAATTGGGTGGGGAGATGACATGGGCTGCCTTAGAGAAGCAATCGACYACCACCAGGATAGTTGCAGGTATGGAGGTAACCCCGTGATTAAGTCTAGGGACAGGRGGGACCAGGGCCGGTTGAGGATGTGCAGAGGATGGAGCAGGGATTCAGCAAAAACGGGTCTGGGTCTGCCGGGTTAGGGCTGTGAGAGGCATTGCCAACGCACCAAAGTTGAGTATAAAACGTCAGTAAAAATTGGCAAACCCGATGTCCATTTGGATAGAGATAATGTGGCCCAGGACGGAGACTTGGGATACATGGAACTCACACCTCTCTATTTTGACGTATAGGTGACTCTGCAGGAGGCGTCTCAGGAATTGGCAGACATGCAGGAGGTGTTTTGGAAGCGTCTTGGAGAAGATCAGGATGTCGTCAAGGTAAACAAAGATGAAACGATTCAACATGTCCCGAAGAGTGTCATAGACCAATGCTTGGAAGACATATTCTTAGTGGCCACTAGGGGTGTTAAAGGCAGCTGGCTGCTGCGTCAGGAGCCGAGAGGGAGTAAAGTGGGGAGGGGTGAAGCCAGGTAGGAGCTCTATGGTGCAGTTGAGGGTCGATGCTCTATGGTGCAGTTGAGGGTCGATGAGGAGGGAGGGTGACGGTTTGCATTTTACTCAAGGCTTGCTGGAGGTCGACATATTCGAGAGGGAGAGTGGAGAAGTCTTGGGCTTCAATGGATGCAGGGGGGGGGGGGGGTGTGGCAAAGCTTGGTGGGGTCTTATGCATTTATTCTGGCGGTTCTTTCCCCAGTCTAGTAAGTGTCCCGTGGACCAGGAGAATAGGGGGTTATGTTGCACTAACCAGGGGTACCCTAGGATAAGGGGGATCTCGGGAGAAGTTATCAAAAGAAAGCTAAGAGTCTCTGAGTGGTTCACCCTGACCTGCAGTTGAATGGGCTTGGTCTGATTTTCCACCTGGCCGAAGCCGATAGGGCGTACATCGAGGGCTTGAATCTGCAGAGGGATGGGGCATTTCACGCAGGGGGATTTGTAATTTTCTGGTGAGGCCCTGATCAATTAAATTATCCGCGGCCCCCGGAGTCCAAGAAGACTTGAATTTGGTGCTGACGGTTGTCCCAGTGGAGGGTCGAAGGTAGTGACAGATGGTGACTGGGTAGCCTGGGAGTCCCTGCACAGCTCGTCAGGGTCTCCCCTTGTCGTGGCGAACCACGCCGTTTCCAATCAGCTCTGGGCATGTAGCACGAAGATGGCTGAGGCCTCCGCCATAGAGGCAGCAGCCTTCGTGCATGCGCCTGTTTCATTCCTGTGGGATCAGACGTGTGCGTAACATCTGCATGGCCTCCTCAGTGCTTGGCTTAGGGGGCTTGGGGTACTCGGGAAACCGGGATAATGGGGTGGTGTCAACTGGACGTTGTCTCACTCGATCTCGGATGCCGTTGTCAATCTTGATTGCCAGCATTATCAGGAACTCGAGGTCCTCTCCCAGTTCCCGAGAGGCCAGTTCATCCTTGATAGAGTTAGACAGATCCTGGTGGAAGGTGGTGACCAGTGCCTCTGTATTCCACCCACTGTCGGCGGTGAGGGTACGGGAATCATGGCGAAATCGGCCATTGGTCTGGCCCCTTGGCGGCGGTTGAATAGCCAGATCGACACTTCTCGTCTGCCGACTGGATGGTTGGAGACTCGTCGTCGAAACTCGGAAATGAAGGCTGATATGGAGCTGCAGGTTGGTGGCTGCTGTTCCCACACCTCCGTTGCCCACGCCAGGGTTTTGCCCAAGATTACAGAGACGATATAGGCTATCGTGTGGAACGAGGAGGGCTGTAGCTCGAACACCAGAGAGCACTGATTGAGGAACCTCTTGCATCTTCCCAGATGGCTGTCATACTGTTCGGGAGCTGGTATTTTGGGTTCCCGGTGCAGGTTCGCTGGGGGGTCTACAGCGTTGACTGGTGCACTGGGCACTGAGACTTGGGCAGTGGCTCCACCTGGGTTGGGGGTGTGCAGTGGTTGTAGGGAGTCGGTAAGTGCCCAGAGAGTCTCTGATATTTGGGAGAATTGTTCTTGCTGCCACCCCAGCAGTGCTCCTTGGTGGGTTATAACGTTCTTGATCTGGTCGATCTCTGCTGGGTCCATGTGGTGAGGTAAGACACAAGAGCAGAGAAGGGAACCAGGTGAGGAACCAGTGGTTAAGAATAAACATAAATACTTTGCTGGGGGAAAACTTCAAAAGTAAGTATAAAGTAAAACTTGGGAAAACAACAAACATTAAGACTTGATAACTACTCAGGAGACAAATGCACACAGCAAAAAAAAATKAAGCTTTTGCAAAGGGTAACAGAAAACACGCCTCTCTAAAAGGAAATCATAAATAGTAACTGAAAAAGCCTGAGTGTCATTATAGTCTCTGGGGTTTTCTCTGACAGGTGGAACCATGACACCATGGGGCACATTGTTCACAACGTTGACATCAGCAAACCGCTCGCATACACAATGCCATACACGTGGTCTGCAGTTGTGAGGRCGGTTGGGCGTACTGACGAATTCTCTAAAACGACATTGGAAGCGGCTTATGGTAMAGAAATGAACATTAAATTCTCTGGCAACAGCTCTGGCGGACATTCCTGCTGTCAGCAGGCCAATTGCACGCTCCCTCAAAACTGTGGCATTGAGTTGTGTGACACAACTGCACATTTTAGAGTGGTCTTTTATTGTCCCCAGCACAAGGTGCATCTGTGTAATGATCCTGCTATTTAATCAGCTTCTTGAAATGCCACACCTGTCAGGTGGATGGATTATCTTGTAAAATAAGAAATTGTTACTAACAGGGATGTTAACACATTTGTGCACAACATTATAGAGAAATAATATTTTTGTGTGTATGGAACATTTCTGGGATATTTCATTTCAGCTCATGAAACATGGGACCTGTTGCGTTCATATTTTTGTTCAATGTAGTTTTTAGCGTTCATAGGGCTCATAGAGTTATTAGCGTTCATAGGGGATCATAGAGTTATTAGTGTTCACAGGGGATCATAGAATCATATGGGATCATAGATTATTTGTGTCAACAGGGATCATAGAATCATATGGGATCATAGAGTTTTTAGTGTTCATAGGGGATCATAGAGTTTTAGTGTTCATAGGGATCATAGAGTTATTAGTGTTCACAGGGATCATAGAATCATAGATCATATTTAGTTTTCATAGGGATCATAGATTTTAGTGTTCATAGGGATCATAGATTATTTCATAGGGGATCATAGATATTAGTGTTCACAGGGATGATCATATGGATCATAGAGTTTTTAGTGTTCATAGGGGATCATAGACTTTTTAGTCTCATAAGATTCATAGATTATTATAGTTCACAGGGGATCATAGAATCATATGGATCATAGAGTTTTTATTTCAAGGTATCATAGAGGTTTTAGTGTTCATAGGATCATAGAGTTATTATGTTCACCAGGCGACAGATACTTTATTCATAGGATCATAGAGCTTTTAGGTTCATAGGATCATAGAGTTTTAGTTTCATAAGGGATCAGATTTAGTTCAAAGGGATCATAGACTTTTAGTGTTCATAGGGGATCATAGACTTTTTAGTGTTCATAGGGGATCATAGACTTTTTAGTGTTCATAGGGTTCCTAAAAAAATTACATTCATAGGGCTCAGAGGTTTTTTTTTAAGTCCCAGACTTTGTATTGGTCAGATCAATGCATATTTGCAAGATTGTTCAGGATATCTATACAAATCTATATAAATATATTTGAGTTATTAATGGCAAATAAGGCGGCTTTATCCCGTTTGCGGGACACTGAGCCCCAAGAGGTTTTAATGGTAAATAAGGAGTCAGGAGAGCTTTAAGGTAATGTGCTGTCCAGGGGAGACAGCTGGCTGGTTGCTCTGTGAGGTAAGGCTGACTAATAGCTGGGTGGTTGTTCTGTGAGGTAAGGCTGGCTAATAGCTGGGTGGTTGCTCTGTGAGGTAAGGCTGGCTAATAGCTGGCTAGTTGTTCTGTGAGGTAAGGCTGGCTAATAGCTGGCTGGTTGTGGTTGCTCTGTGAGGTAAGGCTGACTTATAGCTGGCTGGTTGTCTGTGAGGTAAGGCTGGCTAATAGCTGGGTGGTTGTTCTGTGAGGTAAGGCTGGCTAATAGCTGGCTGGTTGGGTCTGTGAGGTAAGGCTAGCTAATAGCTGGGGGTTTTCGTGTGGTAAGGCTGGCTAATAGCTGGTCGTTGCTCTGTGAGGTAAGGCTGGCTAATAGCTGGCTGGTTGTTCTGTGAGGTAAGGCTGGCAATATAGCTGGATGGGTTGTTCTGTGAGGTAAGGCTGGCTAATAGCTGGCTGGTTGTTCTGTGAGGTAAGGCTGGCTAATAGCTGCTGGTTGTTCTGTGAGGTAAGGCTGGCTAATAGCGGGCTGGTGTGTTCTGTGAGGTAAGGCTGGGCTAATAGCTGGATCGTTGCTCTGTGATGTAAGGCTGGCTAATAGCTGGGTGGTTGTTCTGTGAGGTAAGGCTGGCTAATAGTGGATGGTTGTTCTGTGAGGTAAGGCTGGCTAATAGCTGTCTGGTGTTCTGTGAGGTAAGGCTGGCTAATAGCTGGGATGGTGTTCTGTGAGGTAAGGCTGGGCTAATAGCTGGTGGTTGTTCTGTGAGGTAAGGCTGGCTAATAGCTGCTGGTTGTTCTGTGAGGTAAGGCTGCTAATAGCTGCTAGTATGGTTCTGTGTAGGTAAGCTGGCTAATAGCTGGCTAGTATGCCTCTGGTGAGGTAAGGCTGGCTAATAGCTGGTTGTCTAGGTTGGCTATGCTGGTGAGGTGAGGCTGGCTAATAGCGTGGGTGGGTTGTTCTGTGAGGTAAGGCTGGCTATAGCTGGTGGTTGTTCTTCGAGTAAGGCGGCTAATACCTGGCTGGTTGTTCGGTGAGGTAAGGCTGGCTAATAGCTGGTGGTTGTTCTCGGAGGTAAGGCTGGCTAATACCTGGCTGGTTGTTCTGTGAGGTAAGGCTGGCTATAGCTGGATGGTTGTTCTGTGAAGTAAGGCTGGCTAATAGCTGGGATGGTTGTTCTGTTGAGGGGTAAGGCTGGCTAATAGCTGGATGGGGTTCTGTGAAGGTAAGGCTGGCTAATAGCTGGATGGGTTCTGTGAGGTAAGGCTGGCTAAATAGCTGGATGGTTTTCTGTGAGGTGAGGCTGGCTAATAGCGGTAGTTGTTCTGTGAGGTAAGGTGGCAAATAGCTGGATGGTTGTTCTGTGAGGGTAAGGCTGGTAATAGCTGGATGGTTGTTCTGTGAGGTAAGGCTGGCTAATAGCTGGGTGTTTTTCTGTGAGGTAAGGCTGGCTAATAGCTGTGATCGTTGTTCTGGATGTAATGGC
>NC_036866.1:977265-983163 GCF_002910315.2 Salvelinus sp. IW2-2015 | reverse complement strand
CAGGTTCGCTGGGGGGGGGTCACAGCGTTACGGTGCACTGGGCACTAGACTTGGGCGAGTGGCTCCACTGGGTGGGAGGTGTGCAGTGGTTGTCAGGGAGTCGGTTAAGTTTGCCAGAGAGTCTCTGATATTGTGTGGGAGAATGTTCTGCTGCACCCCGCAGTGCCCTTGGTGGGTAACGCTCTTATAAACGTTCATTTATTCTGCGCGATCTCTGCTTGGGGGTCCATGTGTAGACAGGTAAAGACACCACCAGAGCAGCGAGAAAGGGCAACCACCTCGGAGCCGGTGAGGATTCTCTTCGTGGTTAAGATTTAAACAATCCACTTTGCGGGGGGAAAACTTCAAAAGTAAAGGTAGAAAGGTAGAACAACTTGGGAAAACAACAAACATGTAAGACTTGATGCAACTCTACAGGACGACAAATTGGCACACAGCAAATTAAAAAACATAAAGCATTTGCGCAAAGTGGTAACAGAAAACCACAGCCTCTCTAAAAGGAAATCATAAAATAGTAAACTAAAAAAGCCTTGAGTGTCATTATAGTCTCTGGGGTTTTTCTGACAGGATTGGAACCATGACAACCATTGGCACATGTCACACGTTGACATTCAGCAAACCGCTCGCATACACAAATTGCCATGTACACGTGGTCTGCAGTTGTGAGGTCGGTTGGCGTACACGAATCTCTAAAACGACCATTGGAACGGCTTATGGTAGAAAGAAAGAAAATGAACATTAAATTCTCTGGCAACAGCTCCTGCGGACATTCCTGCTGTCAGCAGCCAATTGCACGCTCCCTCAAAACTTGTGCATTGAGTTGTGTGACACAAACTGCACATTTTAGATGCGTCTTTTTATTGTCCCCAGCCACAAGGTGCCATCTGTGAATATCGCTAATTTAATCAGCTTCTGAAATGCCACCACCTTTCAGGTGATGGATTATCTATGTAAAATAAGAAATTGTTACTAACAGGGATGTTAACACATTTGTGCACAACATTATAGAGAAATAATATTTTTGTGTGTATGGGAAACATTTCTGGATATTTCATTTCAGCTTCATGAAACATGGACCTGTGGCGTTCATATTTTTGTTTCAATGTAGGTTTTAGCGTTCATTAGGGCTTTTCATGGAAGTTTTTTTATTAGCTTTCATAGATCATAGAGTTATTTTTTAAGTTTGGGTTTTTCACAGGGGATCATAGAATCATATGGGATCATGAGAGTTATTTGTGTTCCACAAGGGATCATAGAAATCATATGGGATCATTTAGAGTTTTAGTTTCATAGGGTCATAGAGTTAGTTTAGTTTAGTTATTTTTTTTACTAGCTCTGTAGGAGCTAATAATGCTTTCTTATTTTTAGGGCTATTCACTGAAACGCCTATTAGTGTATGATCGTGGTGTATTGTTTTCTCCTGAGTGATTTTCCACAATTAGGGAAAGGCTTCAATGCGCCGTGGGATTCATAGAGTGGCGTATGAGTGTTCACAGGGATCATAGAATCATATGGATCATAGGTTTGTAGTGTTCATAGGGGATCATAGAGGGTTTTAGGTGTTCTAGGGATCATAGAGTTATTAGTGTTCATAGGGGATCATAGAGTTATTAGTGTTCACAGGGATCAGAATCATATGGATCATAGATTTTTAGTGTTCATAGGGGATCATAGAGTTTTAGTGTTCATAAGGGATCATTGAGTTATTAGTGTTCACAGGGATCAGTAGAATCATATGGGATCATAGAGTTTTTAGTGTTCATAGGGGATCATAGAGGTTTTAGTGTTCATAGGGGATCATAGAGTTATTAGTGTCACAGGGCATCATAGACTTTTTATGTTCATAGGGGATCATAGACTTTTTGTGTTCATAGGGGATCATAGAGTTTTTAGTGTTCATAGGGGATCAGAGTTTTTAGTGTTCATAGGGGATCATAGACTTTTAGTGTCATAGGGATCATAGATTTTTAGTGTTCATAGGGATCATAGACTTTTTAGTGTTCATAGGGTTCCTAAAAAAATTACAGTTCATAGGGCTCAGAGGTTTTTTTTTAAGCTCCAGACTTTGTATTGGTCAGATCAATGCATATTTGCAAGATTGTTCAGGATATCTATACAAATCTATATAAATAATTTGAGTTATTAATGGCAAATAAGGCGGCTTTATCCCGTTTGCGGGACACTGAGCCCCAAGAGGTTATTTTAATGGTAAATAAGGAGTCAGGAGAGCTTTAAGGTAATGTGCTGTCCAGGGGAGACAGCTGGCTGGTTGCTCTGTGAGGTAAGGCTGACTAATAGCTGGGTGGTTGTTCTGTGAGGTAAGGCTGGCTAATAGCTGGGTGGTTGCTCTGTGAGGTAAGGCTGGCTAATAGCTGGCTGGTTGTTCGTTGAGGTAAGGCTGGCTAATAGCTGGCTGGTTGCTCTGTGAGGTAAGGCTGACTAATAGCTGGCTGGTTGTTCTGTGAGGTAAGGCTGGCAAATAGCTGGGTGGTTGTTCTGTGAGGTAAGGCTGGCTAATAGCTGGCTGGTTGTTCTGTGAGGTAAGGCTAGCTAATAGCTGGATGGTTGTTTCTGTGTGGTAAGGCTGGCTAATAGCTGGATCTGTCTGTGAGGTAAGGCTGGCTAATAGCTGGCTGGTTGTTCTGTGAGGTAAGGCTGGCTAATAGCTGGATGGTTGTTCTGTGTAGGTAAGGCTGGCTAATAGCTGGCTAGTTGCTCTGTGAGGTAAGGCTGGCTAATAGCTGGCTGGTTGCTCTGTGAGGTAAGGCTGGCTAATAGCGGGCTGGTTGTTCTGTGAGGTAAGGCTGGCTAATAGCTGGATCGTTGCTCTGTGATGTAAGGCTGGCTAATAGCTGGGTGGTTGTTCTGTGAGGTAAGGCTGGCTAATAGCTGGATGGTTGTTCTGTGAGGTAAGGCTGGCTAATAGCTGTCTGGTTGTTCTGTGAGGTAAGGCTGGCTAATAGCTGGGATGGTTGTTCTGTGAGGTAAGGCTGGCTAATAGCTGGCTGGTTGTTCTGTGAGGTAAGGCTGGCTAATAGCTGGCTGGTTGTTGTGAGGTAAGGCTAGCTAATAGCTGGCTAGTGTTCTGTGAGGTAAGGCTGGCTAATAGCTGGCTAGTTGCTCTGTGAGGTAAGCTGGCTAAGTGGGCTGGTTGTTCTGTGAGGTGAGGCTGGCTAATAGCGGGTGGTTGTTCTGTGAGGTAAGGCTGGCTAATAGCTGGTGGTTGTTCTCTGAGGTAAGGCTGGCTAAACGGTTGTTCTGTGAGGTAAGGCTGGCTAATAGCTGGTGGTTGTTCTCTGAGGTAAGGCTGGCTAATACCTGGCTGGTTGTTCTGTGAGGTAAGGCTGGGCTAAAGCTGGATGGTTGTTCTGTGAGTAAGGCTGGCTAATACTGGATGGTTGTTCGTGAGGTAAGGCTGGCTAAATAGCTGGATGGTTGTTCTGTGAGGTAAGGCTGGCTAATAGCTGGATGGTTTGTTCTGTGAGGTAAGGCTGGCTAATAGCTGGATGGTTTTCTTGTGAGGTGAGGCTGGCTATAGCTGCGCTTAGTCTGTGTACGGTAGAGGTCATAGGCTGGCAAATACTGCATGGATTGGTTTGTTCTGTGAAGTAAGGCTGGCTAATAGCTGGATGTTGTTCTGTGAGGTAAGGCTGGCTAATAGCTGGGTGGTTTTTCTGTGAGGTAAGGCTGGCTAATAGCTGGATCGTTTGTTCTGTGATGTAAGGCTGGCTATAAGCTGGGTGGTTTTCCTGTGAAGGTAAGGCTGGCAAATTAGCTGGATCGTTGTTCTGGTGATGTAAGGCGGGCTAATAGCTGGAATGGTTGTTCTGTGAGGTAAGGCTGCTAATAGCTGGATGGTGGTTGTTCTGTGAGGTAAGGCTGGCTAATAGCTGGGTGGTTTTTCTGTGAGGTAAGGCTGGCTAATAGCTGGCTAGTTGCTCTGTGAGGTAAGYCTGGCTAATAGCTGGATGGTTGTTCTGTGAGGTAAGGCTGGCTAATAGCTGGGTGGTTTTTCTGTGAGGTAAGGCTGGCAAATTTCCCGGGGGTGACAATGGCGTCCCATAACTGCCCCTTTGCTGTATGTATGAGTGTGTCACCAAAACGGAACCGACCAGCATTGGCCGCTCCAACAGTCCGCACTGTTTTAGGAATCATCTGCAACTTCCCAGGCTGGCAGCAGGCCGCTAATGTGATGACAAATTACTGCAATAATTTGGGGAAAGCTCCTCCCAAATGTGATGGCAGCCCCATGTCTTGTAAAGTGAAGAACTCKGGGATTTTATTAGCGCCCACTTGCCTGGTCACTGAAAGGTTTCCCTTCCGTTCCTCAAGTATTTACTTTGTTGGAAAACCGCGTATTAAAGGAGCCAGGAGCAGGGTTTTTTTTCTCCTCAAATGTGGTTGTTGGACTCTGAATGAACGAGCTATTGTAGGACGAGCTACGAATGACTCATGGAACAAAGGGGGATGAAAAAAAAAAACGATCTATCCAACCATATGTGGTCATCGAAGATGAATTCAGCAGTCCATTAATGGAAAAGACACATTTTGGAAATGCGGGGAATGAATCGGAATAGAAATATCAAAATGGAGGAATAAAAATTGAAATATATCTTTGTAGAAGTGCCATTAGAAAAAAATGTGATGTCTTTTTAATGTGAGATATAGCTCAATGTCATCTTAAAACGGTCTCATCTTACTTGTGTGTAAATTCTTTCATTGTGTGTGAGAAAATGAAATACTATCCAAATGAACTACGCAGGGAGTGCTCCGGATTTGCCTCAGACAAAACCCCGACAAGTTGTCTTGGTATCGCTTTCCCAACATTCAGTCGGTTGAATTGTCACTTCTGTCACCTTGCCCTTTGACACTAATTACCTGTTCATACCTTCAAAGGGTTTACAAATGAAGGGCCACATGGCTAAGAGCCCTTTGACAATATAAAGCATTGTACAAAAGCCACAGAATTAGAAGTGGAGTTGAAGCAAATCAGGATCAGGTTGACTTTCCTCTACTTGTCTCGCTTTCAAGTTTGCATGACATGGCTTTGATGTCAATACTTAAATTGTCCAGTTTTGTTAGAAACATACATTTGTCCCTGACACACACACACACACACCTGCCAAGAGTCACGCCCACAATACCACCTTTGGGATGCTATGATTACCTTATCCTTATGTTCTGTCACATTACATTATCTACGCAGTGACATGTGATACTGGGTCACAGGATATGTTTACTGACAATCCTAGAGCAAAAAGGTCTTCAGGAGGCTAATATAGTGATTCAGCTCTCAACACAAACATATATATAATATATGTTTAACTGAGTGTACAGTACAGTGTAAAATGACAGACTGACCAAGTTTGAATGTGTGTATCTAGGTGAGAGCAATATGTATTTCTTTATTGATTGCTGCCCGTTCTTGTTAAATGCCACTTCAATCCAGCTGTAAGCATGAAAGGCGGGGAGGCAGACCGCGGTTTAAAGATGGAATATTTTAGAGGCCTTGGGACAATTGCGGCTTTCTTGCTGAACGAATGGAGGGCAATAGGGGAGGGGGTTCAACTCAATATTAGGAAGTGCTTTCCTAATGGTTTTGGTATACTCAGTGTATTAAACCCCACAACCGATAATATGTACGTAAAAAATAATATACACTACATACTACTTCACATACACTACAACATACAACATACATACCATACATACATACATTACAACATACATAATCATCACACTCCACACTACATACACTACATACACTACATAACATCCATACACTACATACTCCTACACCTAGCATACATATCATACACCTACATAACATACATCAAATGTATTTTATACCCAACGCCCTTCCTCTTACCACTCCAGCCTGATATATGCAAAGTGCCC